>NC_092518.1:50344509-50460566 GCF_047511675.1 Marmota flaviventris | reverse complement strand
CTTGAGAGAAAACCCTTTTAACGTAGGAGGCCCAAATATTTGGGGTATAGTAAAAATAGGAAAAAGGTGAATCCTGCCCAGTATCAGAAAAATTTTTAAAAACTACTCTAACCCTAACACCAGGTCTAAACCTAGTCTAATACTAAATCTAATCCTAAACCTAATCTGTTTAGAGAACCTTTGATCATAGAAGTTTGAAATTGGGGAGTGTAGTAGGGCAAGCTTACAGATGAATCATGGGCAGTTTCAAAGAAATGTGACAAAATAATTGGGGGAGCTATTTCAGTATATGTATATTTCCCTGTTTTCTCCTAAAGCGTTCTCAGATAAATTTGTATTGCATGCTTCAATTTATTACTAATTTCACAAGGAACAAAATCAGAGAGTGCCCACAGAGAATTGATTGAGAGTGTGAAGTTTCAAGCAGTTAGCACCAACTTTGTTGATTTCCAGCTCCATGTCCATTTGCCCATATAGGTCAAAATGAAGTGAATCCGTAAAATACAAATTGTTCCTGTCAGCAAAAAATTGAACCAAGAAGGCCGAAACCTGGGGAACATACTAAGGCTATGTAAAAATTTATCCTGCCCAGTATCAAAGAAATTTGAACAAGACAAATTGTAACCCTAAAACTAGATGAAACTCTAACCTAACCTGTTTAGAGAACCTTTGATCATAGAAGTCTCAAAGTTGAGGAGCCTAGTGGGGAAAGCTCACAGATGAATCCTGCCCAGTATCAAAGAATTCTGAGCCAACGATTGGGGGAGGTAGTTCAGTACATGCATATTTTCGTGTTGTCTCCTAAAATTGCTCTCGCATATTGCTGTTTTTGCATGCTTCATCTTTGGGATAGTTTCACAAGGATAAATCCAGAGTGTCCTCACAGAGAACTGATTGAGTGTGTGAAGTTTCAAGCAGCTAGCAAAAACCCTGTTTGATTTCCAGCTCCATTTCCATTTAGCCATATAGGTCAAAATGAAGTGAAACCTTAAAATAAAAACTGAAATACTGACAGCAAACCAGTGAACCTAGAAAGCCCAAACCTGGGGAACATAGTAAGGATAGATAAAAGGTAAATCTGCCTAGTATCAAAGAAATTTGAACAAAACTACTGTAAACCTAACACTATATCTATCCTTAATCCTAAACTTACAGCTCACACTAGCCCTGTTTAGAGTACGTTTGATCATAGAACCCCCAAACTAAGGGAGTCTAGTGGGGAAAGCTAACAGATGAATCCTGCACAATATCAAAGAAATCTGAACCAATAATTGGGGGAAGTGTTTCAGTACATGAATATTATCTTGATTTCTACAAAAGTGCTCTCGGATAAAGTTGTTTGCATGTTTCAGCTGAGGGCAACATTCACAAGGAACAAACCAGAGAGTGCCCACAGAGAACTTTTTGAGTGTGTGCAGTTTCAAGCAGCTAGCACCAACAATGTTTCATTTCGTGCTCCATTTCTCTTCAACAAAATAGTTCAAAATAAAGTGAAACCTTAAAATACAAACTGTTCCTGACAGCAAACCATTGAACCAAGAATGCCAAAACCAGGGAACATTGTGAGGCTAGGTAAAAGATGAATCCTGCCCAGTATCAAAGATACATGAACAAAACTGACTCTAACCCTAACAGTAGGTTTAAACCTAGTCCTTACCCTAACCATAAGCCTAACCCTAATCTGTTTAGAGAACCTTTTATCATAGAAGTCCTAAATTAAGGGAGCCTAGTGGGGCAAGCTAACAGATGTATCTTGTGCAGTATCAAAGAAATCTGACCAAATAATTTGGGGAGGTAGTTCAGTACATGTATATTTCCCTGTTGTCTCCAACAGTACTTTCGGATAAAGATGTTTTTGCATGCTTCAGCTTTGGGAAATTTTAACAAGGAAGAAAACAGAGTGCCCACATAGAACTTATTGAGTGTGTGCAGTTTTAAGCAGCAATCACTAACCCTGTTTGATTTCAAATTTCATTTCCATTTTCCCCGTGTAGGTCAAAATGAAGGAAACCTTAAAATACAAACTGTTCCTGACAGCAAACCATTGAAGTGATAAGGCCCAAACCTGGGTAAAATAATAAGTCTAGGTAAAAGACGAATTATGCCAAGTATCAAATGAATTTGAACAAAATTCAGTCTAACACTAGATCGAACCCAACCCTAACCTAATTCTAACCTGTTTAGAGTACCTATGATCATAGAAGTCCCAAACTTGGGGAGCCTATTGGCATAAATTAACAGATGAATCTTGTGCAGTATCAAAGAAATTTGATGAAAAATTGGGGAAGTATATCAGTACAATCATATTTCCCTGTTTTTTTTAAAGTGCTCATGGATAAATTGTTTTTCATGCTTCAGCATACGGTACTTTCACAAAAAGTGCCCACAGAGAGCTGATTGAGTTTTTGAAGTTTCATGCAGCTAGCACCAACCCTGTTTGATTTCCAGCTCCATTGCACTCAAACCTATCAGCCATAATGAAGTGAAACCTAAAAATTCAAACTATTCCTGACAGTGAACCATTGAACCTTGAAGGCCCAAACTTGGGGAGCCTACTAAGAATAGGTCATGGATGAATTCTGTACAGTATCAAATTAATCCAACCAAATAATTTGAAGCTCTTTCAGTACATGGGTATTCTGCTTGCTCCTAAAGCACTCAGAAATAAAGCTGTTACTTT
Source organism: Marmota flaviventris (assembly GCF_047511675.1). Lineage (NCBI taxonomy): Eukaryota > Metazoa > Chordata > Mammalia > Rodentia > Sciuridae > Marmota > Marmota flaviventris. The sequence continues at coordinate 50,457,886 of NC_092518.1, read as the reverse complement.
CTACTTCATCTTAGGGCTACTTCCATGGTAAACACCAGATTATGCTCACTGAAAATTGATGGAGTGTGTGAAGTTTCACGCAGCTAGCCCAAAGCCTGTTCAATTTCCAGCTTCATTTCTATTCACCCCTATAAGGCAAAAGGAAGAGAAACATGAAAATTGAAACTGTTCCTGAAGGCAAACCCTTTATGTAGGAGGCCCAAACATTTGGAGTATAGTCAAAATAGGAAAAAGATGAATCCTGCACAGTATCATAGAAATTTGAAAACAAAACTAACTCTTACCTTAACAATAGGTCTAATCCTAGTCCTAACACTAACCCTAACACTACCCTTAACCTGTTTAGAGTCCCTTTGATTCTAGAAGTCCCACACTGGAGGAGCCAAGTTGGGTAGGCTAACAGATAAATCTTTCACAGTGTCAAAGAAATATGACCAAATAATTGGGGAGGTAGTTCAGTACATGCATACTTCCCTGTTTTCTCCTAAAGTGCACTCACATAAAGTTGTTTTGCATGCTTCAGCTTAGGGTTACTTTTACAAGGAATAAACCAGAGAATTCCCATAGAAAACTGATTGAGTGTGTGAGATTTCACGTAGCTAGCACCAACCCTGTTGGATTTCCAGCTCCATTTCCATTTATACGCATAGGTCAAAAGGAAATGAAAACTTAAAATACAAACTCTTCAGGAGAGCAAACCCTTGAACCAAGAGGCCCAAACTTAAAGAATATAGTCAGGCTAGGTAAAAGTTGAATCCTGCCCAGTATCAAATAAATTTGAACAAAACTAAATCTAACAAAACACTAGCTGTAACCCTTGCCCTAACCTAATACTAAATCTAACCTAACCTATTTAGAAAATCATTGATCCTAGTAGTGCCCAAATAAAGGAGCCCATTGGGGCAAGCTAACAGATGAATCCTATGCAGTATCAAAGAAATCTGACCAAATAATTGGGGGAGGTATTTCAGTATGTGCATATTTCCTTGTTTTCTCCTAATTTATTCTTGGATAAATTATTTTCTCATGCTTCAGTTTAAGATACTTTCACAAGGAACAACCAGAGAGTGCTCACAGAGAGCTGATAGAGTGTGTAAAGTATTAAGAAGCTAGTACTAACACTGTTTGATGTCCAACTCCATTTTTATTCACATCTGAAGGCCATAATAAAGTGAAACCTAAAAATTCAAACTGTTCCTGACAGTGATTTGGAAATCTTTGAAAACCTAAACTTGGGCATCCTACTAAGAGTAGGAAAAGGATGACTCCTGTACAATATCAAAGTAATTCATGCAAACAAAAAATGAAGCTTGCTCTTAAAGTGCTCACAGATAAAGCTGTTTCTTTCTAATTCAGCTTTGGGCTACTACCACAAGAAACAAATGAGAGAATGTGCACTGAGAACTGATTGAGTGGGTGAAGTTTCAAGCAGCTAGCACAAACCCTGTTTGAGTTCCATCTCCATTTCCATTCACCCTTATATGGTAAAACTCAGTGAAACATGAAAATTAAAACTGCTTCTGAGAACAAACACTTTTACTAGGAGACCCAAGCAGGGAGATCATACTAAGAATAGGAAAAGGATAAATTCTGCCCAATATCCAAAAGTTGAAAAACAAAAAACTAACTCTATCCCTAACACTAGTTCTAACGCTTTCCCTAACTCTAACCTAACACTAAGCCTAACCTGTTAAGAAAACCTTTCATTATAAAAACTTAAACTTGGGGAGACTAGTGGGAAAGCTTACAGTTGAATCCTGCACAGTATCAATGAAATATGACCAAATAATCTGGGGAGGTATTTCAGTACATGCATATTGCCCTGTTTTCTCCTAAAGTGCTCTTGGATAAAGTTGTTTTGCATGCTTCAGCTTATGGTTACTTTGACAAGGAAGAAATCAGAGAGTTCCCACAGAAAACTGATAAATTACGTGAAGTTTCAACCAGCTAGCACCAACCCTCTGATTTCCAGCTGCATTTTCATTTACCCATATAGGTCAAAATGAAGTGAGATATTAAAAACAAACTATTCCCAACAGCGAACCATTTAGATGAGAAGGCCCAAATCTGGAGCCCATAGTAAGGCTAGGTAAAAGATAAATCTTTTCAGTATCAAAAAAATTTGAACAAAACTAACTCTAATCCTAACACTAGGTCTAAAGCTAGCCCTAACCTTAACCCTAACACTAAAACTTACCTGTTTAGAGAACCATTGATCCTAGAAGTGCCAACCACGGGGAGCCTAGTGGAGAAAGCTAAAAGATGAATACTGCACAGTATCAAAGAAATCTGAACAAATTGTTGAGAGACTTATTTCAGTATATATATCTTTCTCTGTTTTCTCCTTAAGGGCTCTCAGATACTGTTGGTTTTGTGTGCTTCATCTTTGGCCTACCTTCAAAAGAGAGAAACCAGGAAGTGCCCACTGAGAATTGATTTTGTGGAGTTTCAAGCACCTCCTGCCAACCCTGGTTGATTTCTAGCTCAATTTTCATTCACATCAATAAGCCATGATGAAGGGAAGCCTTAAAATACAAACTGTTCCTGACAGCAAACCATTGAAACGACAAGGTTCAAACCTGTGGAGCATACTAAGGCTAAGTAAAAGATGAATCCTGCCCAGTATGATAGAAATTTGAAAAAATAAAATAGGGCCCCATATGTTCTCTCAGCACAGATGGAAGGCTCAACTCTGCAGTTTCTCTGGGCACAGAGAAGTCTCAGCCACACGGGTCCTCTCTGTGCAGATGAAAGGTAGCACAGAACACAGAGGCTTTGCTTGTGGGTCATCAGACCGAGCTCTGGACACAGCACAGGTCACTCCAGAACCACCCACCTCACCAAACACCATACATGGGTAATAGATGTAATCCATCTCTCAAAACCTTACTAGCCATCTATTGGTGGATTTGGCTAACAGCTGGGTTCGGCAGCTTATCAGGTTTCCAACCGGTTTCCTACTCCCCTACCTCTAGCTGTAATAACTCAAGATTTTTCTCACAAGCTTTTGGCGGTTGTAGCTATCAATGTGGAATAGCATCTGTACAGGCTCCTGGTTTCCAATTCAGAGACTAAGAGTAGGGAGGCTCTAGGTAGAAGCTCAGGCCCTCTCACCCTGTCAACCTCCACCACCCTAAGCACAGAGATGCAAGCTAGGAATAGACAATCCACCTACTGCAAGAAAAGAAAACAGAGTTCTGAGAGACTATTTTCTTTCTTACTTTTATTTTCTTGCTCTTCTCATCTATTCTCCTCTTCACTTCCCCCTCTGGTCCTCACAACCACAACATATGTGAAACCAAGAACTTTCCTTGAAATTGGACTTTAAGAACTGAATCACTAGAATAGTACAATATAGAGGAATTGCAGAGGCCCCAGCTCACCACCTCTTTATTTGCTCTTATTTTCTTTCTCCCACTCTTTCTTTCTTTCCTTGTTATTTTTTCTTCTTTTTTCTTTCTCCCTCTATCCCACTTTCAGCCTCCTAACTTTTACTACTTATACATAGGGTAATTTTAAGAGTACAGATAAGGAGTTTGAATTTATACCTTCTTCAATATATTCCCCCTGTCTATTCATTAGAGTTCTCCTCCAAAGTTGCTAAGTTAGATTAGTCACATACACTCATTCATTTCCCCCTTAACAAAGCATCCTACCCATGACCCTCAGTTCTCTATACACCACCACAAATGGTATGCCTTTTATGAAACTAATTACTATATTCTAATTAATAATTGAAGCCATATCTGTAGACACAGAATCTAAATATAAATGTGTATATAATAGTTAGGCTTAGGCTTCGGGTTAGGGTTAGATTTAGAGTTAGGTTTTGATCTATGCTTAGGGTTAGGGCTAAGGATAGGGCAAGGGTTAGGACTATGGTTTGGGTTAGGTATAGGTTTATGGTAAGGGATAGGATTAGAACAAGTGATAGAGCTAGTATGAGAGTCAAAGTTAGTCTTAGGGCTAGGGTTAGGGTTAGTGTTAGGGATAGGGCTAAATTAGGGCTAGTGTTAGTATTAGGTTTAGACCTTGGGTTAGGGTTATAGTTAGGGTTACATTTAGGGTAAGGTATTGGGTTATACCTAGGTTGAGGGATAGGGCAAGTGTTAGTATTAGGGTTAGGGTTAGGGTTAAGTTTAGGGTTATGATTAAATCTAGGTTTAGGGCTTGGATGAGGACTAATGTTTGTGTTAGGGTTAGGGTTAGTATTAGGGCTAGGGCTAATGTCATGACTAGGGTTACAGTTAGGGATACATTTAGTGTTAGTTTTATGGCTTGGTCCAGTGTAGGGGTTAGGTTTATACTAAGGGTCAGTTTTAGAGCTAGGGTTATTATTAGTGCCAGGATTAAGGTGAGGGTTTGGGTTAGGTTATGGTTTAGTTTTAGGGCTTGAAATTTATCATTAGGCTTAGGGTTAAGGTAATGAAAGTGTTAGGTTTAGGGTTTAGGTGTGGTTTAGTGTAATGGATAGGGTTAGGGTTAGGGTTAGGCCTAGGATTAGCATAAGTGTTGGGTTATCATTAGGGTAATGAATAGGGTTAGACCTAAGATTAGGGGTAAGGTCATGTATAGGATTAGGGCTTTTGTTTGGGTTAGGGTTAGGTTTACATTTAGTGTTAAAGCTAAGTTCAGGGGCTGGGGATGTGGCACAAGAAGTAGCGTGCTCGCCTGGCATGCGTGGGGCACTGGGTTCGATCCTCAGCACCACATACCAATAAAATAAGATGTTGTGTCCACTTAAAATTAATATATATATATATATATATATATATATATATATATATATATATACTCGGATTAAGGCTAGGTTTTGGTTTAAGTTAGGGCTAGGGTTAAGGCTTCAGTTAATGTATGAAGTTGTATTATGATTAGAGCTAGTGATAGGGTCAGGGTTAGGGCTAGGTCTAGTGTTCGGGTTAGGTTTAAGGTTATGATGATGTTTAGAGCTAGGATTAATGTTAGGGTCAGAGTTAGGGTCTGGATTAGTTTTCAGGATAGGGTTAGGACTAGAATTAGAGATAGAATTAGGGCTAGGTGTAGGGTTAGGGATTGGTTTAGGTTAAGTGTTAGGGTTAGGGTTGATTCAGTTTTGTTTTAGGGCTGGAGTAGAGTTAGGGCTAATTTTTGGATTAATGTTAGGATTAGGGCTAGTGTTAGTGTGAGGTTTAGGCTTAGGTTTAGGGTTAGATTTAGAGTTAGGTTTAGATCTATTCTTTGAGCTAGGGGTAAGGATAGGGTAGGATTAGTGCTAAGTTTAGGGCTAGGTTTAGGATGATGGTAAGGGATAGGGTTAGAACTAGGTATAAGGCTAGGGAGAGAGTTTGAGTTCATCTTAGGGATAGGGTTAGGGTTGAGTTAGGTATAGGGCTAAATCAGGGCTGGGATTAGGACTAGGGTCAGTGTTAGGGTTAGGCCTATTTTTAGGGCTAGGGTTAGGGTTAGTGTTAAGGTTAGGTTAAGAGATGGGATTATGGCTACTTTTAGGAATAGGTGAGGATTAGAATTAGGGTTATGGTTTGTTTAAGTTTATGATTAAGGTTAGGTTTATGCCTAGGATGTGGGCTAATGTTTGAGTTAGGATTAGGACTAGGATTAGAGCTAGGGCTAATATCAGGTCTAGGGTTAGAGTTAGAGAGAGTTTTAGGGTTAGGTTTATAGCTAGGTCTATTGTAAGGGTCAGGTTTCTTGTTAGGGTCAGGTTTAGAGCTATGGGTATTATTAGGGTCAAAGTAAGGGTTAGGGCTTTTATTAGATTAAGGTTTATTTAGGTTTAAGGCTTGAGTTATAATTACAGTTAGGCATAGGTTAATGATAGTTTTAGGTTTAGAGTTCAGGTTAAGTGTAGGGTAATGGATAGGGTTAGGGTTAGGGCTACCATTATGGTTCAACCTATGGTTAGCAGAAGCGTTAGGGTTATCATTACAGTAATGGGTAGGATTAGAGCTAGTAATAGGGCTAGTGTTATGCTTAGGATTAGGTCTAGGGTTAGGCTTAGGTTTAGGGTTAGGGCTAAGTTTACGGTTATGGTTAGCTTTATGGTTAAATCTAGGGTAGCGCTTGGGTTAGGCCTAGGTTTTGTAATAGGTTAGTGCTATGGCATATGTAAAAACTTTGTTATGATTATGACTAGTTTTAGGGTTATTGTTAGAGCTAAGTATAGTTTTAGGGTTAGATTTAGGGTTGGGGTGATGTTTAGAGCTAGGTTTAGCATTAGTGTCAGGGTCAGTGTTCAGTTTAGGGTTATGGTTATTTTGAAAGCCAGAATTAGGACTAGGGTTAAGTCTAGGGGAAGGGTTAGTGTTTGGCTTTAGGCTAAGTGTTATTGTTAGGGCTAGGGCTAGGTTTTTCTTTAGGTCTAGAGCTAGAGTTATGGATAGATTAGGATTAGGTTTAGGTCTGGGGCTAGTGTTAGGGTTAGGTTTAGGTATAAGGTTACCATAGGGCTAGTGTTAGAGTTTGGTTTAGGGTTAGGTTCAGGTTTAGACCTATGATTTGTGTTAGGGTCAGAATAAGGGTCAGGGTTAAAGTTAGGGTTTGGGTTATGGTTAGAGTTAGAATGAGGACTAGGGCTAGGACTAGTAATAGTGTTAGAGTTTAGGTTAGGTTAAGGATTGGGGTTAGGATTAGGATTAGCATTAGGTTTAGGTTTTGACATAGGGTAAGGGATATTGTTAGAGCTAGGGTTAGGGCTAGGGTTAGGGTTAAACCTAGGTTTAGGGCTCAGATTAAAGCTAGTTTTTGTGTTAGGATTATGGCTAGGATTATAGCAATGGCTAATGTAAGAACTAGGGTTTCTAGGGTTAGTTTTAGGGTTTTGGTTAGGGGTTAAATTAGTGTTAGAATTAGGTTTAAGGTTAGGGTGAACTTTAGAGCTAATGTTAGTTTTAGATTAATAGTCAGGGTCAGGTTTAGTTTTAGGGTTAGAGTTAGGAATCGAATTAAGGCTAGGTTTACCATAAGGGTTTGGTTTAAGGTTAGGGTGGTGTTTAGAGCTAGGATGAGTGTTAGGATATCCGTCAGAGTTAGGGTTAGTATTAAGGTTAAGATTAAGGCTCGAATTAGGCCTAGGGTTAGGTCTAGGTGTAGTGTTAATGTTTGGATGTTTGGTTTAAGTTCAGTTTTAGGGTTAGGGCTATTGCTCAGGTTTTTTGTTTGTTTGATTGTTTGTTTGTTTGTTTTTTGTTTTGTTTTGTTTTTTACTGCAAGAGTTAGGTTAAGGCTAGTTTATGATTAGCATTAGGGATAGGGCTAGTGTTAATGTTAGGCTTAGGCTTAGGGTTAGGATTCAATTTCGAATTAGGGTTAGATCTAGGTTTAGGACTAGGAATAAGGATTAGGCAATGGTTATAGCTAGGTTTAGGGCTAGGGTTAGGGGTAGGGTTATGATTATGGAAATGGATAAAATTAGAAGTAGGGATAGGGCTACTGTTAAAGTTAGACTTACTCTTAGGGTTAGGGTTAGGGTTAAGGATAGGGTTAAAATAGGGCTAGGATTATGGCTAGGGTTTAGTGTTCAACTTAGGCCTAGTGTTAGGGTTAGTGTTAGGGTTAAGTTTAGAGTAAGGAATGGCATTATAGCTAGGTTTAGAGAAAGGGTGAGTGTTACAATTAGGGTTAGGGCTATGGTTAGAGTTAGTGTTATGATTAAGACTAGGTTTGGAGCTAGGATGAGGGCTATGGTTAATTTTACGGTTAGGGCTAGGATTAGGGCTAGAGCCAATATCAGATATAGGGTTATGGTTAAAGTTAATTTTAGGGTTATTTTTATGACTACATGTAATGTAAGTGTTAGGTTTACATTTAGGGTCTTGTTTAAGAGCTAGTGTTATTATTAGGTCAAGTTCTGGGTTAGAAGTTTGCGATAGGTTAAGGATTAAAGTTAGGGCTCAAATTAGTGTTATGTTTAGTGTTAGCTAATGATAGGGTGAGGTTTATGGTTTACGTTTAGTTTAGGGTAATGCATACGTTTAGGATTAGGGATAGGGTTTGTTTTAGGCCTAGGGTTATGGTTATGGCAATGGATAGGTTTAGTACTTAGTTTAGGGCTAGGGTTATGGTTTTGATTAGGGCTAGGATTAGGAATAGGGTTAAAGTTAAAACTCGAGTTAGGGCTTAGATTAGGGCTAGGTTTTGGGTTAAGTTAGTGCTAGGGTTAGGGGTAAGGCTAATGTTAGTACCAGGGTTACAATTAGGGTTAAATTTAGGGTTAGGGTTAGTGGTAGATCTAGTGTTAGGTTTAGGGTTAGGGTTAGGTTGATGTTTAGACTAGGGTTAGTATTATGGTCAGAGTCAGGTTTAGTGTTAGTTCTAGTTTTCAGCTTAAAACTATAATTGGAGCTATGGTTAGGGTGAGGGTTAGGGTTTGGTTTAGGTTAAGGTTTAGGGTTAAGGTAATGGCTCAGTTTTATTTTAGGGCTAGGGTTAAAGTTAGATTTAGAGTTAGGGTTAGGGTTATGGTAAGGCTTAGGTTTAGGGTTTGATTTAGAGTTAATATTAGATCTAGGTTAGGGCTAGAGCTAATGATAGGTCTTGGGTTACGGCTAGGTTTAGGGCTAGGATTAGGGTTCCAGTAAGGGATAGTGTTAGAACTAGGAATGCTGCTAGGGTGAGAGTTAGAGTTTGTCATAGGGATAGGGTTAGGAATAGGACTAAATTAGGCCTAAGATTAGGGTTAGGTTTAGTTTATGTGTTAGGCCTAAAGTTATGTTTAGATTTTGGATTAAGGCTAAGTTTAGGGCTAGGATAAGGGCTGGGGTTTTTGTTAGGTTTAGGGCTAAGATTAGGGCTATGACTAATGTCAGGTGTAAGCTTATATTTGGGAATAGTTTTAGGATTACTGTTATGGCTAGGTCTAGTGTAAGGGTTAGGTTTAGTGTAAAAGTCAGCTTTAGAGCTAGGAGATTTATTAGGGTCAGGGTCAGTGTTAGAGTTTGGTTGAGGTTAGAGTTTAGGGTTAGGGATTCAATTAGCATTAGGGTTATGGATAGTTTTAGATTTATGGTTAGGGATAGTGCTAGGATTATGTTTAGGCTAAGGGTTAGTCTTTGAGCTAAGATTAGAACTAAGGTAAGGGTTAGGGTTAGGGTAAGTACTAGGGTTAGGTTTAGGATGAGGGTTATGCTTAGGGTAGGCTTAGGCCTCCATGAGGGTTAAGTTTTGTGTTAGGTTTAGGCCTAGGGTTAGTGCTATGTGTAATGTAAGATCTAGGGTTCTGATTAGAGCTAGTTTTAGTGTTAGGGTTATGGCTAGGTCTAGTGTTAGGTTTAGGTTTTGGGTTAGGGTCAGGTTTAGAGCTAGGTTTAATGTTAGTGTCAGGGCCAGTGTTCAGGTGTGTGGGTAAGGGTAATGATAGGGTTTTGTCTAGAGTTTACATTAGGTTTAGGGTAATTGATAGGGTTGGGGTTAGCATTAGGGTTAAGGTTAGGCCTCGGGTTTGCATTAGGGTAAGGGTTATGGTTAATATAATGGATAGTATTAGAGCTAATTTTAGGGCTAAATTTATTTTTAGGAACAGGTCTTCAATTAGGGTTAGGGTTAGGGATAAAACTAGGTTTAGGCTTAGGTTTATGTTTAGAATAAAGGTTAGGTTCTGATCTAGGTTTAGGGCTAGAGGAGTGTTAGGTTTAGGGTTACTTCTAGGGATAAGTTTATAGTTTTCATAGGGTTATGGTTAGGATTAGGGCTAGGGACATCATTAGGGATAGGGTTAGTGTTAAGGTAATGTACATGATTAGATGTAGATATAGGGCTATGTTTAATGTTAGATTGTGGTTTAGGCTTAGAGTTAGGGCTATAGTTATGTTTAGGTTTATAGTAAGAGTTAGGTTTTGAACTATGGTTAGGTCTATGGCAAGTTTTAGGTTTAATGTTAGGTCTAGGGTTATTTTTCCAATTAGGTTTAGGTTTGGCTTTAAGCCTAGGATTATCAATAAGATTAGGTTTAAGTTTAGAATAATGGGTAGGTTCATAGCTAGGTTTAGGGCTAGGGTTAAGCTTAGGATTACGGCTAGAGTTAGGGTTAGATTGAGGGATAGATGTAGGTTTATGTTTAGAGTAATGTTTAGGCTTTGAGATAGGATTAGGACTAAGGCGAGGGTTAAGTAAGGGTTAGAGAGAGGGTTAGGGTTTGGGTTATGCTTAAGGCTTGATTTAGGCCTAGAATTATCTAGATTTTGTGTTAGGTTTAGGTCTAGGGTTAGGGCTATGGGTAATGTAAGAGCTAGGGTTATGTTGACGGCTAGTTGTATAGTTAGTGTTATGGCTAGGTCTAGTGTTAGGTTGGGGGTAGGGTCATATTTAGAGATACGTTTACTTTAAAGGCAGGGTCAGTGTTTGGGTTAGAGTTAGAGTTAGGGTTAGAGCAAGAATTAGGACTAGGTTTAGGTCTAGGGGTAGGGTTAGAGTTTGAGTTAGGCTAAGGATTATTGTTAGGGCTAGGTCTAGGTTTATGTTTAGGTCTAGGGCTAGAGTTAAGGCTAGATTTAGAATTTGGTTTAGGTCTAGGGCTAGTGTTAAGGTTTGGTCTAGGGTTAGGTTCAGTTTTAGACCTAGGGTTAGTGTTATGGTCAGAATAAGGGTGAGGGTTAGCGTTAGGATTTGGGATAGGTTTAGAGCTAGAATGAGGTCTAGGGTTAGTACTATTAATAGGGTTAGTGTTTGGTTTAGCCTAAGAATTCGAGATAGGTCTAGGGTTACCATTAGGGTTAGGGTTTTTCTTAGGTTAAGGGATAGACTTAGAGCTAGGGTTAATGCTAGAGTTAGGGTTAGGGTTAGTGTTAAATATAGGTTTAGAGCTCGGATTAGGACTAGTTTTTGTGTTAGGGTTAGGGCTAGATTTGGGCATTGGCTAATGTAAGAGCTAGGGTTACAATTAGGGTTAGTTTTAGGGTTAGGGTTAGGGTAGGTCTAGTGTTAGGTTTAGGTTTAAGGTTAGGCTAATATTTAGAGCTAGGGTTATTTTTAGGATATGAGTCAGCCTCAGGGTTAGTTTTAGGGTTAGGGTTAGGACTCATATAAGAGCTAGGGTTACTGTTAGTGTTCGGTTTAAGGTGAGGTCTGTGTTTAGAGCTAGGTTGACTGTTAGGATATCAGTCACAAACAGGGTTTGGTTTAAGGTTAGGTTTATGACTTGAATTAGGACTAGGGTTACTGTTAGGGTTTAGTTTAAGTTTAGGGTGGTCTTTAGAGCTAGCTTCAGTCTTAGGATATGAGTCAGGGTCGGGGTAGGTTTTAAGGTTAGGGTTAGAACTCGAATTAGGGCTAGGGTTACTTCTAGGTGTAGTGTTAGGTTTTGGTTTAAGTTAAGATTTAGGGTTAGGGCTGTTGCTCAGTTTTGTTTTAGTCCTAGGTTTAGGGTTTGGGCTAGTTATAAGATTAGCTTTGGGTTAGGGCTAGTGTTAGTGTTAGGCTTAGTCTTTGGTTTAGGGTTATATTTGGATATTGCATTAGATTTAGGATTAGGGCTAGGTCTAACTATAGGGCAAGTGTTTGGGATAGGGTAATGGTTATGGTAACAGATAGGGTTAGAACTAGGTTTAGGGCTAGGGTGAGAGTTAGTGTTAGTTTTAGGCCTAGGGTTTCAGTTAGTTTTAGGAATAGGGCTAAGTTAAAGCTAGGATTAGGGCTAGGGTTAATGTTCAGCTTAGGCCTAGTGTTAGAGCTAGTGTTATATTTAGTTTTAGGATAAGGTATGGTGTTATAGCTAGGTTTAGAGGTAGGGTGTGGGTTAGAATTAAAATTAGGGCTAGGGTTGTGGTTAGGGTTATGATTGAGGCTAAGTTTAGAGCTAGGATGAGGGCTAGGGTTTGTTGTAGGGATAGGTCTAGAATTAGGGCTAGGGATAATGTCAGGTCTAGTGTTACATTTTGGAGTAGATTTAGGTATAGGTTTGTGTTTAGGTCTAGTGTAAGTGTTAGGCTTAGGTTAAGGATCAGGTTTAGAGATAGGTGTATTTTTAGAGTCAGGAACAGGGTTAGGGTTTGTTTTAGGTTAAGGTTTAGGAATAGGGCTCAAATGAGCATTAGGGTTAGAGTTAAGGTTATGGTAATTAACTGGGTTAGATTTAGGTTTCAGGGTAGGTTTAGGGCAATGGAGAGCTTTAGGGTTAGAAAAAGGGTTAGGGTTATGCCTAGGGATAGTATTAGTAATAGGGTTATCATAAGGGTAATATATAGGGATAGAGCTATGGTTAGCCTAGGGTTAGGTTAGGATTAGGGCTAGAGTTAGGTAAAGTTTGGGGTTAGGGCAACTAACCCTAGCTTATGGTAGGGTTAGTGTTAGATTTAGGGTAAAGGTTATGGCTAAGGCCTGCCACAGTCTGGCTGGGCACAAAATAACCGAGCCACCACACTGCCTTGTAAATTCAATCAGCAACTCTTTTTCCCGACCCTCACCGGCACTCTACACGAACGTTCTGGGAAATTACACTCCCTTCACCGGGCTCTGCATACCAATTCTCTCAGAACCCCGTGAGAACTCAATAGGAACTCAAGGAGCGGGAGTCTGAGGCAGCATGATATGCCCTATTACCAGCAGGATCCACCCTAAACCTGGAGCCACCCTAATCCAGCAGGATCCACCCTAAACCTGGAGCCACCCTAATCCCTGAGCAGGGTCACCTTAACCAAAAATTTCATGTCATTCCTACTTGGCTCTGGCTCTCAGCATCTCCCCACTTCTGATTAATTAAACAACAAGCAATGTGGCTTAAGGACCATGCCTGTTAGGTTGTCCAATTGAACATATTGTCCTTACTCATCATCGATGAGCTGACCTCTAGGTGTCAGCCTCCTCTCTTAGGTTGGTAACACTGCAATTAGATCAAAGCCATCACTGACTACCGGTCCAGCATACAGCCATACTTGTGGATAGGCCTATGCACCAGTGGGGGAGTGAGGTTCTTTGCCTCACCTCTGTTGGCCCCCAAATTTTAGACCATCACTAACAGAAGGGAGGAGGATACAGAAATGTCACGACACCAAGCCAATTGATGGCTTTTTTGGAAAAATTGTATCACCGGTGACACCACCAGCAAAGATACTCCAGCATTACCACAAGTCGCTGCACCAAACAATAGTTCACAATGTATACAAATGATACAGAGTCCAGGCATGTTCTGTAAGCATTTCAAAGCAGAGGAATCCATCAATATGTCCATTTCCTCCCAAAGTAAATCGACTCCTTGATTGAGCATTACATGTTGAGTTATTATTCATTGATGCATCAGTTTATACAGTTTACTGTGATAGCTATCAAAGAAGCTGTAGTTTGGTTTGATCTTTGTCTTCACTGGCACTGGGATGAAGATAGGAATTCTGGCAATGATGCTAAAAAATATATGTAACATTCCAACAGGAACTATGAAAACAATTTTCTGAAAAATTGGCATTATCCTGAACAGAATTATTAAATATAATGAAAAGGAAAGGTGAAAGTAAACACACAGATCTGTTAACCACCTTTAAAAACAATCCTTAACAGTTTTACCTAATTTAAATTAAACCATTTAAATCATATGAATAAAAAAATTAGGATCTATTATTTCATGAACGCTCCTCATATATGATATATGGACATATGCACACACAGACATACAACACAAAACAGAAGTGTGCACACATAACATACAACACATAAGACAATAGTAAACACCTTGTAGCTTTACCTAGGTAAAATCTCCATTGCAATGTTTAAAAACTCCACAATCAAAAAATAAAACTGATCAGAAAAACATTAACCTAGGTTTGCATGAGCACAAAAAATAAAATAGAATTTTATGATGTGGGAAAAGGCAATAATAAAATAGATATTTCAAAAAAAGCATCCTGGTTAATCACTGTCGCAGATGTAAGAATAGCCAAGCTGGAGCTCTGGATATCAGCTGTTATGGATTTGAGTCAAATTATCTTCTTTTGGTCTGTAGAAATTGCTTTGGTTAGTGTCTCTGGAATCCAAATCGGCTGCTGTTCTCCCTGTGGAAACAACCAAACAGAACCCCGACTCCAGACAATCACTGGGTCAGGACCTTTCCATTGTCCTGTTAGAATATCTTTCCAAAGTACCTTAGGCTTATGTACATTTTTTGGACACATATGCCTTTCTGCAGCACTGAGCCCTGATGAATCCAAATTTAAAAATTTAACGTAAAAAGGGTTATTTTAAGTTTATCTTTGGGAAATATATACCCCTTCCCAATTCCCTCTTTTTGCTTTAATAAGTACGTTTTAATAGTTTGAGGAGCTCTTTCAACTATGCCTTGTCCCTGAGGATTGTATGGAATTCCTGTTATGTGAGTAATGCTAAATGATGAGCAAAATTGTTTAAAAGATGTAGAAGTATAACCAGGACTATTATCTGTTTTTAACTGTTTTGGAAAGCCCAAAGTGGCAAAATTTTGTAAGCAATGAGCTATAACATCTTTAGATTTTTCTCTGGCATTAAGGGAGCCCATCAAAAATCTGGAAGAAGTATCAACTGTAACATGCAAATATTTTAATTTTCCAAATTCTGGCAAGTGTGTGACATCCATCTGACAAATATGGTTAGGTATCAGTCCTCTAGGATTCACTCCAAGATTAAATTGTGGTAAAAAGGTCACACAATTTTGACATTGTTTTATTATATGTCTGGCTTGTTCCTTAGATATTTTAAAATGCTTTTGTAAAGTATTAACATTGACCTGGAACCTTTTATGAAAATTTGTAGCTTCTTCTAGTGTAGAGAAAATATGTATGTCATGTGTAGTTTTATCTGCTAAATCATTGCCCAAACTAAGGGCTCCAGGCAATCCTGTATATGCCCTGATGTGTCCTATAAAGAATGGATCTTTTCTGTCCCAGATTAAACATTGTATAGTGGAAAACAAAGAAAAAACAGTAGAGGAAGGAAAAATCCTACCAGCATCTTCAAGAGATATTATGCCATTAACTATATACTGACTATCAGAAAATAAATTAATACAGAATCTTTAAACATCACAAAAGCTTGTAAAACTGCATTAAGCTCTACATTTTGAGCTGATTGTTTGAGTACTAAAAATGTAAAAGTTTGATCAGGGGTAACTACTGCTGCTGTACCATTATTTGACCCTTCAGTGAATATATTTGGAGCATTCATGATAGGGGTTTTTCTTGTCATTTTTGGAAAAACTACAGGATGCTTAGACCAAAAAGACAACAAAGGATTAGATGGTAATTGATTATCAAATGAAACACTAGATTTACACATGATTATTGCCCAAGTATTTAACTCATTAGCTAACTCATCAGTTTGATCCATAGTATATGGAGTGATAATTTTATTGGGAGAAATTCCAAATACTCCCTTTGCTGCTTTTATTCCTTTCAGTATTAAGTGTCCTACAGCCTCAGGATACCTAGTAAGAATAGTGTTAGGAGAATAAGATAAATGTATCGACAATAGTGGACCTTCTTGCCAAAATACTCCTGAAGGAATATTTTCTGTTGGTAGTACAATAAATAATAAAGGCAAACTTATATCAATTCTATCCAAATGCATATTTTCCATATATGTTTCAATAATTTTTAATGCCTTTCTTGCTTTTGGAGTTAACATGTGTGGTGAATTTGGATCTGATTGACCTTTTGGGATATAAAATAAAGGTCACAACTCTCCTGTTGGTATGCCTAGATAAGGCTTTATCCAATTTATGTCTCCCAATAACTTTTGAAAGTCGTTAAGTGATTTGAGTTGATCTACTCATATTTGAAATTTTGGTGAATGGACCATGGTTGAGGATAATAGAACTCCTAAATAATTAATTGGAAAATTTAATTGTACTTTATCTATTGCTATCTGTAGACTATATTTTTTAATAAGTTTGTAAGTGTGGCATAACATTCCAGCTAAGTGTTTTTATCTTCATGTGCTAGTAATACATCATCCATATAGTGAAATATTTGTAGTTCAGGATTTTGATTTCTAAGTGGCTGGATTGCTTTGTTAACATAGATTTGACACATAGTTGGACTTTTAGCCATCCCTTCAGGGAGTACTTTCCATTCATATCTCTGATCAGGACCTTCATGATTTAGTGCAGGGATAGTAAATGCAAAACGTGGACTATCCTCGGGATGAATTGGAATTGAAAAAAAAATACAATCCTTAATATCTATAGCCAAAACATACCAGGTTTTTGGCAAAGCAGACAATTGTGGAATCCCTGATTGAGCAGGTCCCATTATAACCATCTCATTATTAATGGCTCTTAAATCTTGCAATAATCTCCATTTACCAGATATCTTTTTGATGACAAAAATGGGAGTATTAAGGGGAGATACAGAAGTTTGTATATGTCCTTCCGCTAATTGTTGTTTGACCAGTTCATGGGGTACTTGTATCATTTCCTTAGTCAGGGGCCACTGAGGAAACCATACTGGTCTTTCTGATTTCCAAGTAATTTTGATTGTCTCCATGGCCTCTTCTGAAAACCCAATGCATGTCTATTTATTCCTTGATCTATTTGAATTGGTGCTGCTAAACCTTGTTCTTGTTCTCCTAATCTTTTTTCTTTCCTAAAACCTTGTCTAGCCTTAGTAGTAGGCGCATTAGGATTGATGTTATTTGTTAATGTCAAACCTAATTGATCTAGGACATCTCGTCCCCATAAATTTATAGGAAGATGATCCAATACATATGGCTGTATAGTTCCTTCACATCCTTCAGGATCCTTCCAATCTAATACCATTGCACTTCTATGGGGATTAGTCGCCACTCCTAGGCCTCAAAGCGTTTGAATGGCTTGTTGTAATGGCCAATGTTTTGGCCATTCTTGACGAGATGTGGTGCTAAGGTCAGCACCTGTGTCCAGTAGTCCGTTAAATTCATGTCCTTGAATATTTAGTTTTAGCATTGGGAGAGAATCTAAATATAAAGACAGCATAGACCAATCTACACCTGTGTAGCCTAATCCCCTGGAACTTCTTTCTACAATATGACTGAAAAATGTATCATGCAGGCTGGGTATTATTAATAACTGTGCTATTCTATCTCCTGGTGAAATTACTGATATACCTCTTGGAGAACTAGCTATAATTTTTATTTCACCTACATAATCGGGATCAATTACCCCAGGACTTATCATAAGTCCTTTTATTGTAGAAGAACTGCATCCCAATAATAAGCCTACTGTTCCTTGGGGAAGAGGTCCTTTTACTCCTATGGGAATGATTTGAACTCCCATCTCTGGAGTTAGTACTGCTCTGGCAGAGGCGCAGATGTCCAACCCTGCACTCCCTCTGGTTTGACTGATGAGGGATTTAACGGACAATGTGTCCTGGGCACTACCCTGATGGTGTTGCTGGGTTCCTCCACTGCCCTGTATATTTGTGGTTGTGGGCCCCGGAGCATTGGGCCCCCCAGTCCGTTTTTTTGGAAATGGAGCCTGATGCCTTTCTCCATGATATCGTGAGTAAATACCTGGTCTTTGTACATTTTTTGATAAGGGAGTACCCTCTATGGTGGTTTGAGAATGGCATTCATTAGCCAAATGTCTCCCTCTACAGCATCCTGGGCAAATACCTGGTATTCTATTCATTTGATACCTAGTTTTGTTAAACCCTTTTACTATGGGGCAATTCATTTTAAAATGTCCTGTTTGTTCAAAATTGTAGCATGGTTTTGGCCTGGCATCTAAAGCAAAATTCCTCATTGGCAACCTTCCATAACAAATATTGTCCTCCATTTAGCACAGATTTACACATGCTAGCCCAATCTGCTGGTGTCATGTCCAAGTTGGTAATGGATTCTACCATGCTTACCGTGAAGGGTGCTTGGGGACCATAGGTTGTTATAGCCTCCTTGAACTGTATCACTGTTTTGAAATCTAAAGCACGGTGAATTCACTGCCCTCTTGTGTGCTCAAGTACAGGGCATGCTAATCTTTGAGGTCCTGTCTCAGGATCCCATTTATCAACTATGGGGGATGAGGGCCATTCAGCTTTCTCCATAGGTGGAGCTGTTGGTTGAATTACACCCTCTGGTGATAGAACGGAGTTAGTAGCAGCCTCCTGTTGTAGCTTCCCCCCTGATACCTGTTTCTCCTCTAAACTTTTTTCCTTTAAAATTTCTTCCCCTATCTGACTAGCTGGAGAGACCTTCTCTTTTGCTTGATCTAACATGTTTTCTACCATAGTCTGGACCTCTAACAATTTACTTAACACTCTTTCAGTTTGTTTTTTTACAAATTTCTAATCTACTATAAAGATAACTCAACCCAATAAGGTAACACAAAACAAAACGAAAACTGAATGAAACAAAAACGGAATAAAAAATTGTTGTATCAATTTTCTCTTCCTCTGGGCTGAAAAACTTCAAACCTTGAGCCAACCATTTTTCCCAGTTTGCCTTAGAAAGTTCTAGGGATAGGCAGCTTGAAACAAAAACAAAATAAATCAAAACAAGAACACATTGTTTTTTGAAAAGCTCACCCATTCTTTCTCTCTTCCTCAAGGGCGAGAAATTTCACTTACCTCCAAGCTTCAGACATTCCCCGCACGGGTCGCCAAATGCCGCAGTCTGGCTGGGTACAAAATAACCGAGCCACCACACTGCATTGTAGATTCAAACAGCAACTCTTTATTCCCGACATTTACCGGCACTCTACACGAACGTTCTGGGAAATTACACTCCCTTCACCGGTTTCTGCATACCAATTCTCTCAGAACCCCGAGAGAACTCAATGGGAACTCAAGGAGCGGGCACCTGAGGCAGCAGGATACGCCCTATTACCAGCAGGATCCACCCTAAACCTGGAGCCACCCTAATCCAGCAGGATCCACCCTAAAATTGGAGCCACCCTAATCCCTGAGCAGGGTCACCTTAACCAAAAATGCCATGTAATTCCTACTTGGCTATGGCTCTCAGCAAAGGCCAATGTAAGAACTAGGGTTATTAACAGGGTTAGTTTTAGGGTTAGGTCTAGGAAGAGGGTTAGATTGAGTGTTTTGGTCAAGGTTACTTTTAGAGTTGGGGCTAGGGTTTTCATTAGGGATAGAATTAAGTTTAGGGTAATAGATTGGGTTAGATGTAAGGTTAGCTTTATGGTTAAGGTTAAGTTTATGTTTCAGTTTAGTTTTAGGGCTAGGTTTACTTTTGGTTTTAGGGTAAGGGTTAGGGTTTGAGTTAGGGTTAAGGCTATGGCAAGATTTAGGTTTAGGGTTAGGTCTAGGGTTAGGTTTATGGTTTGGGTTAGGGTTTTGGTTAGGGTTAGGGATATGATTATCATTAGGTTTAGGTTTAGAATTAGGGTAATGGCTAGGGTTAGAGATAGTGTTAGGTCTAGTGTAAAGGTTAGGATTAGTTTTATGGTTAGTGTTATGGTAAGGGATAGTGCTAAGGTTATGTTTAGGCTAAGGTTTAGCCTTTGAGCTAGGGTTAGGTCTAAGGTAAGGGTTAGAGTTAGGGTTAGGACTAGGGTTAGGGTTAGGGTGAGGGTTATGCTTAGGGTAAGTTTAGGCCTCCATGAGGGTTAAGTTTTGTGTTAGGTTTAGGCCTAGGGCTAGTTCTTTGTGTAATGTAATATCTAGGGTTCTGATTAGAGCTAGTTTTAGGGTTAGGGTTACGGCTAGGTCTAGTGTTAGTTTTAGGTTTTGGGTTAGGTTCAGGTTTAGTGCTAGGTTTAATGTTAGTGTCAGGGCCAGTGTTCAGGTTAAAGATAAGGTTAGGGTGAAAGCCAGAATAGGACTAGGTTTAGGTGTAGTGGTAGGGTTAGTGTTTGGTTTAGGTTAAGGATTATTGTTAGGGCTAGGTCTAAGTTTTTGTTTAGGTCAAAGGCTAGAGTTATAGCTAGATTTAGGCTTAGGTTTAGGTCTAAGGCTAGTGTTAGGCTTAGGTTTAGGTATAAGGTTACAGGTAGGGCTAGTTTTAGGTTTTGGTTTAGGTTTAGGGTCAGGTTTAGACCTATAATTAGTGTTAGGGTCAGAATAAGGTTGAAGGTTAGGGTGAGGTTTTGGGTTAGTGTTAGATTTAGAATGAGGGCTAGTTTTAGGACTAGTAATAGGGTTATTGTTTAGGTTTGGCTAAGGATTAGGATTAGGACTAGAGTTAGCAGTATGAATAGGGTTTAGCTTAGGGTAATGGATAGGATAAGAGCTAGGGTTAAGTCTAGGATTAGAGTTAGGTTTATGGCTTGTTTTAAGTTAGGGTTAAATCTAGTGTTAGTGCTCAGATTAGGGCTATTTTTGTGTTAGAGTTATGGCTAGGGTTTGGATAAGGCCATTGTAAGAACTAGGGTTATGAACAGGGTTAGTTTTAGGGTTAGAGTTTCAGCTAGGTCTAGTATTAGCAATAGTTTAAGGGTTAGGGTGATATTTAGAGCTGGGTTTGTGTTTGGATATGAGTCAGGGTGAGAGTTAGTTTTAGGCCTAAGACATGAATTAGAACTTGGGTTATGTCTAGTTGTGGGTTAGGTTTTGGTTTAGGTTAAGGTTTAGGGTTAGAAAAATGGCTCTGTTTTGTTTTAGGGCTAGGGCTTGGATTAGGGCTAGGTTTTGGATTAGCAAAAGTGTTAGAGCTAGTGGTAGAATGAGGTTTAGGCTTAAGTTTAGGGTTAAATTTAGAGTTGTGGTTAGATCTAGGGTTAGGGCTATGGCTAGGGTTAGGGCTCAGGTTAGGGCTACTGTGAGGGTTATGGTAAGGAATATGGCTATAAATAGAAATATGGCTAGGGTGTGAGTTAAAGTTAGTCTTAGGGCTAGGGATAGGGGTAGCATTAAGTTTAGGGTTCAAATAGGACTAGTATTAGTGTTATGATTAGTGTTAGGGTTAGGCCTATAGTTAGGGCTAGTGTTAGGGTTAGTTTTAGGGGAAGGGATGGGGTTATATAGCTAGGTTCAGTGTTAGGGCGAGGTTTATAATTAGGGATAGGGGTAGGGTGATGGTTCGGGTTAGGATTAAGTCTAGGTATAGGGCTAGGATGAGGGCTAGTGTTTGTGTTAGCATCAGGGCTAAGATTAGGGTTAGGGCTAATGTCAGGTCTAGGGTTTTGGTTAGGGATATTGTTAGGGATAGGTAAATGGCTAGGTCTCTTGTAAGGATTAGGTTTAGGGTAGGGATGAGGTATAGAGCTAGGTAATTATTAGTGTCAGAGTCTGGGTTAGGGTTTGGTTTGGGTTAAGGTTTAAGGTAAGGGTTCAAATTAGCATTAGGGTTAGGTTTAGAGTAATGGATAGAGTTAGGTTTACAGTTCAGGTTAGGTTTAGAGTAATGTATAGGGTTAGTATTAGGGATAGGGTTAGGGTTTGACCTAGGGTTAGCTTTTGGTTTAGGCTTAGGTTTAGATTGATGAATAGGTTTATTGCTACTGTCAGGGCTTAGGTTAAGGTTAGGATTAGGGCTAGGCTTTGGGTTACTCATAGGGCTAGTGTTAGGGTTAGGTTTAGGGTAAGTGTTAGGGTTTGAGCTAGGGTTAGGTCTAGGGCGAGTGTTAGGATTATTATCAGGGCTAAGGTTAGGGTTAGGGTTAGGGTTAGGTTTAGGGCTAGGGTTAGCATTAGGATTAGGGTTATGTTTAAGGTAATGGATATATTTAGAGCTAGGATTTGGGCTATGGTTACAGTTAGGATTAGGGATAGTGTTAGGTTAGGGTTAGAGTTAGGGTTATGTTTATGGTAAGGGTTACAGTTTGAGCTAGGGTTAGGGCTAGGGCAAGCATTAGGTTTAGGGTTTGGGCTAGGATTAAGTTTAGGGTTATACTTATGTCTAGGTTTAGGGCTTATATTAGGACTAGGTTTTTTGTGAGATTTATGGCTAGTGTTAGGGATATGGGTAATGTAAGATCTAGGGCTATGGTTATGGCTAGTTTTGGGGGGTTAGGGTTAGAGATATGTCTAGTGTTATGCCGCAGTTTGGCTGGGCACAATTCAGGAGCCACTTGTCAAAAGAAACGAACTTTATTTTTAGAACCACACACGCCAAACAAAACTGCTCCTCAGGAAAAACCCTCAGAGCCCAACTGCCACCACCGGCTTCCCACAAGCCTCTCTCCCAACCACAAGCCTCTCCACCTCCCACAATCCTCCTGCTCTTGAGGCCGATTGGCTGGGTCACATGGGCGGAGCCAAAAAAGTCCCCTAATGAGCAGCTCCGTGGTCTGAATGGGCAGGGAAACAGCCCAATGAGCATTACCGCAGAGGAGCCAATCAGCTAGATGTTGCTTGGGCCACTGTGAGCCAATCATCAGCTGGCAGTCTGAAAGTTTGCTGGGGCCTCTTTGGCTGTGGGTCTCAACATTTCCCCCTCTCTGTTTAAACAACAAGCATGTGGCTTAGGGACCGTGCCTGCCTTAGGTTGTCCAATAGTACATATGGTCCTTACCCGTTATCGGATGAGCTGAACTCAAGGCGTCAGCCTCCTGTCTTAGATTGGTACCATTGTAATTGGATCTTACCAGTCACTGACTACTGGTCCAGTATACAGCCACACCTGTGGAGAGGTCTTTGTACCAGTGGGGGGGTGAGGTTCTTTGCCTCACCTCTGTTGGCCCCTGAATTTTAGCTGAACGATCATGACAAGCAGAAGGGAGGAAGTAAACCAAGTCAATTGACTGCTCCTTTTGGAAAAATTGTACCACTGATGACATCATCAGCAAAAATACCCCAACACTACCACAAGTCGCTGCACCAACAGATAGTTCACAATGCATACAGGTGAGTTCACAATGCATTCAAGTGATACATAGTCCAGGCAAGTTCTGCAAGCAGTTCAGTGATGGCTATTGCAGAAGCTGTAGATTGGTTTTATCTTTTGCTGCTGTCCAGCTGCAGCAAAATAACCGGGGGGTGACGAACAACTTGTGTAGATTGATACAGCAGGAGTGGAAGCCGTTTTTTGCAGGACAGGAGCAGTATTTATACATTCCACACAGCTTATCTAATTAGCATAAACTAGATACATCAGTCAACCAATAAGGAATCTCCACACTTAATGGCTCACTTTTGTTACTTCTCAAACCACTCCCTCTGGCATTTTGCCAGGCACCATCCAGACTTGTTTACAAACTCTAACATTCCCCTGGCAAAATGCCAGGTGTTATTTTGACTTGTTTACAGACTCTAACATTTCCCCCTTTTGTTTAATTTAAATAATGACCATAGTGGTTTTTACACAAACACCACAAACAATCTGCTACAAGCAGAAAGGGAGGATACAAAATGTCACAATACCAAGCCAATTGATGGCTCCATGCAAGAAGCCCTTGGAAACATTATACCAGCAATGACACGGTTTGCAAAGATACCGAGTTACAATTTGTTGTAGATTACAGTTTGTTGTCTCAGTCCAGGTAAAGCAGTGTCTCAATAGATTAACTCACAGTCCAGGTAAATCACAGTCCAGGTAAGTTCTGCAGGCAGCTAGCTTAAATCATAGTCCAGGTAAGTTCTGCAGGTAGCTAGCTTGATCCGAAGTCTCGTCCGTTTCTCAGCCGAAGTCTCGTCTGGTTTTCAGCAACACTGGAAATTCTTCCACCTTCGTCTTTATTGGCACTGGGACGAAGGCAGGAACTCTGGATGGCTAAAGAAAATCCTGTAGCATTCTACTAAGAAAACAACCTTCTGAACAATTTAGTACATTATCTCAAGGGTTTTTTTGCATTTGAAATAAGCATTAATAGTGCTCATTATTCATCAGCTTCCAGGTGTGGGAGAACCATTGTAGCTTAGTTATTGGCATTGAAAATGACCAAACATCAGGGACACCAGTAGCGTCTTCTGCTGGCTGTAGTGCCTGGGCAACCCCAGATGGCCCTGGGGAGTGTCCTGGACTCAAACTGCTTCGGGGCACAGGGAGCAAGAGCCTGCGAGACTGTACTTCCGGGTCAGGTTTGGATTTGGGCTTGCGGCAGTGGAAGAGCCAGCTCCCTGGCCAGGATGCGGGGAAGGGCCAGTCTCCGCCGCCTCTTGGAAAATCCTTGCTGCGCTGTGACCGGCTTGCACACTCGGCAGCCGCCTCTCCACTTCACGCACCCTCCGGTAACAAAAAGTATTTAGTAATAGCCTTTTGCTGCAACTTTTTTCCTGATAATCCTTCTTCTTCTGAACTTTCTTTTTCTTTCTGACTAGAGTTCCTGGGCTCTTATCAACACATGCCCTAACTATTCTTGGTTCCACTGGGGTGCCTTCTTCCCTTAGTAATTTACTTCTCACCCCTTCCATATTTTCATCACAAAGACAATACAATACACTGAGACAAAACAAGACACAAACATACTGTATCAATCTTCTCCATTTTCACGAAATGGTCATTTTTCCTCTCTCCCTATCTGCCTAGGGATGAGCAGATTTGCTCCCGTCCTATCTATGGACGGGCAGCTTTTTTTTTTCATCACTTACCCCTAGTGTCCCGGGGCTCCCCGTAACGGGCCACCATCTGTTGCAGTCCGGCTGCAGCAAAATAACCGGGGGGTGACGAACAACTTGTGTAGATTGATACAGCAGGAGTGGAAGCCGTTTATTGCAGGACAGGAGCAATATTTATACATTCCACACAGCTTATCTAATTAGCATAAACTAGATTCATCAGTCAAACAATAAGGAATCTCCACACTTAATGGCTCACTTTTGTTACTTCTCAAACCACTCCCTCTGGCATTTTGCCAGGCACCATCCAGACTTGTTTATGAACTCTAACATTCCCCTGGCAAAATGCCAGGTGTTATTTTGACTTGTTTACAGACTCTAACAATCTTTGTCATCACTGGCACTGGGATGAAGATAGGAATTCTGGCAATAATGGCTAAAGAAAAAATTATGTAACATTCCAGAAGGCACTAAAAGAAAACAATTTTCTTAACAATTTACATTATCTTGAAGAGAATTATTAAATATAATGAAAAGGAAAGGTGAAAGTAAACAAACAGATCTGTTAACCTCCTTTATTGTTCACATATTAAAACAATCCGCAACAGTTGTTTACCCAATTTAAATTAAACCATTTAAATCACGTGAATTAAAAAAATATATATTTGGATCCATTTTTTCATGAGC
Source organism: Marmota flaviventris (assembly GCF_047511675.1). Taxonomy (NCBI): domain Eukaryota; kingdom Metazoa; phylum Chordata; class Mammalia; order Rodentia; family Sciuridae; genus Marmota; species Marmota flaviventris. The sequence goes on along the minus strand of NC_092518.1, from coordinate 50,432,882 downwards.
GCTCATCATATATGATATATGGACATATGTACATTCAAACATATAACACAAAACACAAGTGTGCACACAAAATACATACAAAACATAACATAATAGTTAAGGCCTTATAACTTTTTACAGGTGAAATCTTCATTGCGATGTTTAAAAACTCTATAGTCAAAAAAATAGAACTGATCAGCAAAACATTAACCTAGGTCTGTATGAGCTCAAAAAACAAAATAGAACTTCATGATGTGGGAAAGGGCAATAATAAAATAGATATTGAAAAAAGCATCCTGGTTCTGTCGCAGATGTAAGGATAGCCAAACTGGAGTTTTGGATATCAGCTGTTAAGGATTTGAGCCAAATCATCTTCTTTTTGGTCTGTAGAAATCGCTTTAGTTAATCTCTCTGGAATACAAATTGGCTGCTGTTCTCCCTGTGGAAACACATAAACAGACCCCAGACTCCAGGCAATCACTGGGTCAGGACCTTAGTTAATTTCTCTGGAATCCAAATCGGCTGCTGTTCTCCCTGTGGAAACACACAAACAGACCCCTGACTCCAGACAATTACTGGGTCAGTACATTTCCATTGTCCTGTTAGAATATCCTTCCAAAGTACCTTGGGCTTATGCACATTTTTTGGACACATATGCCTTTCCACAGCACTAAGTCATGATGAATCCAAATTTAAAAAGTTTAGAGTACAAAGGGTTATTTTAAGTTTATCTTTGGGAAATATATACCCCTTCCCAATTCCTTCTTTTTGCATTAATAAGTACATTTTAATAGTTTGATGAGCTCTTTCAACTATGCCTTGTCCCTGAGGATTGTATGGGATTCCTGTTATATGAGTAATGCCAAATGATGAGCAAAATTGTTTAAAAGAGGTAGAAGTATAACCAGGGGCATTATCTGTTTTTAACTGTTTTGGAACGCCCACAGTGGCAAAATTTTGTAAGCAATGAGCTATAACATCTTTAGATATTTCTCTGGCATGAAGGGAGCCCATCAAAAATCCAGAAGAAGAATCAACTGTAACATGCAAATATTTTAATTTTCCAAATTCTGGCAAGTGTGTGACATCCATCTGCCAAATATGGTTAGGGATCAATACTCTAGGATTGACTCCAAGATTAACTTGTGGTAAAAAGGTCACACAATTTTGACATTGTTTAATTCTTTGTCTAGCTTGTTCCTTAGTTATTTTAAAATGCTTTTGTAAAGTATTAGCATTGACATGGAACCTTTTATGAAAATTTATAGCTTCTTCTAATGTAGAGAAAATATGTATGTCATGTGTAGTTTTATCTGCAAAATCATTGCCCAAACTAAGGGCTCCAGGCAATCCTGTATGTGCCCTGATATATCCTATAAAGAATGGATCTTTTCTGTCCCAGATTAAACATTGTATAGTGGAAAGTAAAGAGAAAACAGTAGAGGAAGGGGAAATCCTACCAGCATCTTCAAGGGATACTATAGCATTAACTATATAATGACTATCGGAAAATAAATTAAATACAGAATCTTTAAACATCACAAAAGCTTGTAAAACTGCATTAAGCTCTACCTTTTGAGCTGATTGTTTGGGTACTAAAAATGTAGAAGATTGATCAGGGGTAACTATTGCTGCTGTACCATTATTTGATCCATCAGTGAATATATTTGGAGCATTCATGATAGGTGTTTTTCTTGTCATTTTTGGAAAAATTACAGGATGTGATGACCAAAAAGACAATAAAGGATTAGATGGTAAGTGGTTATCAAATGAAACATTAGATTTGCACATGATTATTGCCCAAGTATTTAACTCATTAGCTAACTCATCAATTTGATTCATAGTATATGGAGTAATAATTTTATTGGGAGAAATTCCAAACACTCCCTTTGCTGCTTTTATTCCTTTGAGTATTAATTGTCCTACAGCCTCATGATACCTAGTAAGAATAGTGTTAGGAGAATAAGATAAATGTATCCACAATAATGGACCTTCTTGCCAAAATACTCCTGTAGGAATATTTTTTGTTGGTAGTACAATAAATAATAAAGGCAAACTTATATCAATTCTATCCAAATGCATATTTTCCATATATGTTTCAATGATTTTTAATGCCTTTCTTGCTTCAGGCGTTAACATTCGGGGTGAATTTGGATCTGATGGACCTTTTAGGATATCAAATAAAGGCCCCAACTCTCCTGTTGGTATACCTAAATAAGGCCTTATCCAATTTATGTCTCCTAATAACTTTTGAAAGTCGTTAGGTGATATGAGTTGATCTACTCGTATTTGAATTTTTGGTGGACGGACCATGGTTGAGGATAATAGAACTCTTAAGTAATTAATTGGAAAATTTAATTGTACTTTATCTATTGCTATCTCTAGATTATAATTTTTTAATAAGTTTGTAAGTGTGGCATAACATTCTAGCAATGTGTTTTTATCTTTGTGTGCTAATAATACATCATCCATATAGTGAAATATTTGTAGTTCAGGATTTTGATTTCTAAGTGGCTGGATTACTTTGTTAACATAAATTCGACACATAGTTGGGCTGTTAGCCATCCCTTGATGGTGTTAGGTTTACGTTTTGGGTTAGTATAAGGTTTAGAGCTAGGGTTTGTGTTAGGGTAAGCGTCAGTGTTCAGGTTAGCATTGGGTTTATGGTTAGGGGCACAATTAGGACTAGCATTAGGTCTAAGGGTAGGGTTAGTCTTTGCGTTTGTTTAATGGTTATTTTAGGGCTAGGGCTAGGTTTTTGTTTAGGACTAGAGCTAGAGTTATGCCTATATTTAGTATTAAGTTTAGGTGTACTGCTAGTGTTACCATTAAGTTTAGGTATAGATTTACTGGTAGGGCTAGTGTTAAGGTTCGGTTTAGTGTTAAGGTCAAGCTTTGACCTAGGGTTAGTGTTAGCGTCAGAATAAAGGTAAGGGTTAGGCTTAGACTTTGGTTAGGGTTAGAGATAGAATGAGGACCAGAGTTAGGAATAGTGATAAGAGTTAGGGTTTGGGGTAAGCTAAGGATTAGTGTTAGAACTAGGGTAGCATTAGGGTGAGAGTTTGGCTTAGGGTAAGTAATAGGTTTAGAGCTAGAGTTTGGGTTAGTGTTAGGGTTAAGGTTAGGGTTAGGGTTACTGCTAGGGTTAAAGCTAGAGTTGAGGCTCAGATTAGGGATAGGTTTTGTGTTAGGGTTAGGGCTATGGCTAATGTAAGAACTAGCTTTACGATTAGGGATAGTTTTAGGGTTAGGGTTAGGGCTAGGTCTAGTGTTTGGGTTAAGTTTAGGGTTGGGGTGATTTTTAGAGGTAATTTTAGGGTCAGAATCAGGGTTAGCATTTTTGGTAGGCATAGGTTTAGGTTAAGGGTTAGCATTAGGGCTATAGCTCAGTTTTGATTGTGGGCTTTTCCTAGGGTTAGGGCTAGTTGTCAAATTAGAATTAGGGTTAGAGCTAGTGTTAGGGTAAGGTTTAGATTTAGAGTTAGGGTTAGATTTAGACTTAGGGTTAGTTCTAGGTTTAGGACTAGGGCTAGGTTAGGACTAAGTTTAGGGCTAGAGTTAGGGATAGGCAATAGATAAGGTTTGTACTAGAAATAGGTCTAGGGCTAGAGATAGTGTTAGTCTTAGGGCTAGGGTTAGAGTTAGTGTTACAGTTAGCAATAAATTAGGCCTAGTATTAGAGCTATGGTTAGTGTTAGGATTAGGCCTAGGGTGATAGTGTTAGGGTTAGGGGAAAGGATGTGGTTATACCTTGGTTCAGAACTAGGGCGAGTGTTGAAATTAGTGTTTGGGCTAGGGTTAGGGTTCAGGTTAGGATTAAGGCAAGTTTTAGGGCTAAAATGAGGGCTCTGGTTTTTGTTAGATTTAAGGCAAGAATTAGGTAGAATGATAATATCAGGTCTAGGGTTATGGTTAGGGATATTGTTATGGTTAGTTTTATGGGTAGGTCTAGTTTAAGTGTTATGTTTAGGGTAAGGGTCAGGTTTAGAGATAGGTATGTTATTAGATTCAGTGTCTTGTTCAGAGTTTGGGTTACATTTTAGTTTATATTTAGGGTTCAAATTAGCATTAGGGATAGGGTTAGAGTTAAGGTAGGGATAGAGTAATTGATAGGGTTAGGTTTCGTGTTCAGTTTAAGTTCAGTTAAGGATAAGGTTAGTGCTAGCAATAGGGTTAGGGTTAGGCCTAAATGGATAAGGTTAGATTTAGGTTTAAGACTAGGGTTAGTGTTAGGTTTAGCATAACTCTTAGGGTTTGACCTAGGATTAGGAATACGGCAAGGGTTAGGTTTACGGTTACTTCTAGGGTTAGGTTTACAGTTAATGTTTGTGTAGGTTTAGGGTTAGGAGTAGGGTTAAGTTTATAATTATTGTTAGAGTAGGTTTAGGGTTAGGGATAGTGTTATCATGACATTTATAGTTAGAGTTAGTGTAATGGGTGGGGTTAGAGCTATGTTTGGGTTATGCTTATGTTTAGTGTAATATATAGGTTTAAGCTAGGGTTATGGTTAGAGTTGGGGTAGGGGTAGGGTTATGGTTAGGCCTAGGGTTAGTGTTAGGGTTAGGTTTAGGGTAAGTGTTAGGGTTTGAGCTATGATTAGGGCTAGGGCGACAGTTAGGATTAGTGTCAGGTCTAGGTTTAGCATTAGGGTTAAGTTTAGGGCTAGGGTTAGCATTAGGGTTGGGGTTATGTTTAGGGTAATGGATAGGATTAGAGCTAGAGTTAGGGCTAGGACTATGGTTAGGATTATGTCTAGGTTAAGTTTAGGGTTAGGGCCAGTTTTAGCGTTAGGATTAGGTTTAGGGTAATGGTTAGGTCTAGGGTTAGGGTTAGGGTTATAACGAGGGATAGGGCTCAGTTTAGGACTAGGTTTTGGGTTAGGTTAGGGCTAGGATTAGGGCTATGGCTAATGTAAGAACTAGAGTTATGATTAGGGCTACTTTTAGGATTACGGTTAGGGTTAGTTATATTTTTAGGTTTAGGTATACTTTTAGGGTGATGTTAGAGGTAGGGTTAGTATAAGGTCAGAGTCAGGATCAAGGTTAGGTTTAGGGTTAGGTTAGGACTGGAATTAGGGCTAAGGTTAGGGCTAGGTGTAGGGTTAGGTTTTGGTTTAGGTTAAGGGTTAGAGTTAGGGCTATGACTCGGTTTTGTTTTAGGGCTTGAACTAGATTAGGCCTAGTTTTCAGATTATTGTTAGTGTTAGGGCTAGAGTTAGTGTGAGGTTTAGGCTTAGGGTTAGGGTTGGACTTAGAGTTATGGTTAGTTCTAGGGTTAGGGCTAGGGCTAGTGTTAGAGCTAAGGTTAGGGCAAGTGTTAGGGTTATGTTAAGGGATAGGGTTAGATCTAGGAATAGGCCTAGAGCGAGAGTTAGAGTTAGTCTTAGTGCTATTGGTAGGGTTAGGGCTAAATTAGGGCTAGGATCAGGTCTAGAATTAGTGTAAGTGTTAAATCTAGAGTTAGATTTAGGGTTAGATTTGGGGGAAGGGATGGGGTTATAGCAAGGTTCAGAATTAGGGCGAGGGATAAAATTAGGGATAGGGCTACTGTTAGAGTTTGGGTTAGGATCAAGGCTAGGTTTAGGGCTAGGAGGAGGGCTACCATTTTTGTTAGGGTTATGGCAATAATTAGGGCTAGGGCTAATATCAGGTCTAAGGTTATGGTTAGGGATAATTTCCAGGTAAAATTTATGGCTAGGTCTACTGTCAGAGTTTGGTTTAGGGTGAGGTTCAAGTTGAGATCTAGGGGTATTTTAATAGTCAGAGTCAGGTTTTGGATTTGCATTAGGTTGACCTTTAGGGTTATGGCTCAAATCAGCATTAGGTTTGAGTTTGGGTTAGGGTAATGTGTAAGGTTAGGTTTAGGCTTCAGGTTAGGTTTAGGGCTCAGGTTAGGTTTAGGGTAATGGATAGGGATAGGGTTAGGCCTAGGGTTAGCATTAGGTTTATGATTATCATTAGGTTAATGGATAAGTTTAGAGCTAGGATTAGGGCTATGGTTATGTTTAGGATTAGGGCTAGAGTTAGGGTTAGGGTTAAGGCTAGGGTTAGGTTTAGAGTATGGGTTAAGTTATGAGCTAGTGTTAGTGCTAAGTATAGGGTTAGGTTTAGGATTAGATCTAGGGTTAGGATTAGGGTTATCATTAGGTTTAAGGTAGTGGACAGGTTTAGATATTGGGTTAAGTTTAGGGTTAGGTTTAGGTTTAGGACTAGTGTTAGTGTTAAGTTTAGCATAATTGTTAGAGTTTGAGCTAGGGTTAGGTTTATGGTTAGGTCTAGGTTTAGATTTACAGTTAGGGTTACAGTAGGTTTAGGGTTAGGGCTAGGGTTATCATGATGTTTATGGTTAGGATGAGAGTAATGGGTGGGGTTAGAGCTAAGTCTAAGTCTAGTTTTAAGTTTAGGATTAGGGCTAGTGTTAGGGTTAGGGTCTGGCTTATCATTTTCTTATGGTTAGGTTAAGGGTAAGGGTCAGGGATTGAGTAATTGTTAGGGCTAGGTTGAGGCTTCAAGTTAGAATCAGGTCTAGGGATAGAGTTAGGATTAGGGTTAGGGTTATGGCTAGATGTAACCTTAGCTTTAGGGTTATGGTTAGGGTAATGGATAGATTAAGAGCTAGGGTTTGGGCTATGGTAATGGTTAGGATCAGGGCTAGGATTGGGGTTAGGGTTTGGGCTAAGGTTATGTTTTGGGTAAGGATTAGGGTTTGAGCTAGTTTTAGAGCTAGGGCTAGGTGGAGGATTAGGTTCAGCTTTAGGTATAGGGACAGGATTATGGAAGGTTTAGGGTTAGGTTTAAGTTTAGGGCTTGGGTTATCATTAGGGCTAGGATAAGGTTTAGGATAAAGGATATGGTTAGATGTAGGTTTAGGTTTAGGTTTAGGGTTAGATTTAGTTTTAGGGTTAATGTTAAGGCTAAGGTTATGTTTAGATTTATGGTACAGGTTAGGTTTTGAGCTAGGGTTAGGGCTAGTTTTAGGGTTAGGTATAGGGATAGGATTAGAGTAGGTTTAGGGTTAGGGTGGTATTTAGAGCTAGAATGAGTATTAGGATACAAGTCAGGTTCAGGGTTATTTTTAAGCTTATGATTAGGACTCAAATTAGGCCTAGGCTTAGATCTAGGTGTAGTCCTAGTGTTTGGTTTAAATTAAGGTTAGTGTTAGGCCTGTTGTTCACTTTTGTTTTAGTGTTATGGTTAGGGTTAGAGCTAGGGTTATGGTTAGGTTTAGGATTAAGGCTAGATTTAAGGCTAGGATTAGTGCTAGCTTTTTTGTTAGGTTTAGGGAAAGAATTATGGCTAGGACTAATGTCAGGTCTATGGTTATAGTTAGTGATATTTTTAGGGTTAGACTTATGGCTAGGTCAAATTAAAGTGGTACATTTAGGGAAAGGTTCAGATTAAGAGCTGGGGTATTATTAGGTTCAGGGTCAGGCTTCAGGTTTGGGTTAGGTTAAGGTTTAGGGTTAAGGCTCAAATTAGCATTAAGGTTAGAATTAGGTTTAGGGTAATTGTTGGTGTTATTTTTAGGGTTAGGTTAGGTTTACGTTAATGGATATGGTTAGGGTTTTTGATAGGTTTAGGGTTTGGTCTAGGTTTAGCATTAGGGTTATGGTTATCGTTTTGGTAATTTATAGGGTTGGACCTAGGTTTAGGGCTAGGGTTATGGTTAGGATTAGGGCTAGTGTTAGGGTTAGGGTCAGGGTTAGGGGTAGGGTTTCAGTTAGGATTAGGTTTAGGCTACGGTGTAGGGTTTGAGCTAGGATTTTTGCTATGGCTACAGTTAATTTAGGGTTTGGTATAGGGTTATGGTAATGGTTAGTGTTATGGTTAGGGCTAGAGTTATCATTAGGGTTAGAGTAATATGTTTAGATGTCAGGTTAAAGATAGGATTAGGTTTAGTTTAGCGTTATGTTTAGGTTTAGGATTAGGGTTAGGGTTTGAGCTAGCTTAGATTTAGGGTTAGGGTTAGGTTCACTGTTAGTTCTAGGGTTAGGTTAATGTTTAGTGTTAGGTAGGTTTATCTTTAAGTCTAGTGTTATCTTTAGGATAATGGGTAGAGTTTGATCTAGGGTTAGGGCTAGGGTTAAAGTTAGGTTTAGGTCTGGGGTTAGGGTTAGGGTTAGACCCTGGGTTAGTTTTAGAATTAGGTTAATTGTAAGGGTTAGGGATTGAGCTAGGTTTAGGGCTAAGGTGAGGGTTATGTTACAGTCAGGGCTAGGGTCGTGTTAGGGTTAGGTTTAGGGCTAGGTTTAGCATTAGTTTTAGGGTTATGGTTAGTGTAATGGATAGAGTTAGAGCTAGGGTTTGGGCTATATTTATCGTTAGGATTAGGGCTAGATTTAGGGAGAGGTTTAGGTTTTGGGCTAGGATTATGTTTAGGGTAAGGTTTAGGGTTTGAGCTAGTGTTAGGGCTAGAACCAGGGTTAGGGTTAGGGTTAGGGCTAGGTTTAGGGTTAGGGTTATGCTTAGGGTTAGGTTTAAGGTTGTAATTAGGGCTAGGTTTTGTGTGAGGTTTAGGGCTAGTATTAGGTATATGGGTAATGTAAGAGCTAGTAATATGGTTATGGCTAGATTTAGATTTCTTGTAGTGTGAGGGTTATTTTTGAGGTTAGAATAAGTTTTAGAACTAGGGTTTTTGTTATCGTAAGTGTAAGGGTTCAAGTTAGGATTAGGTTTAGAATTAGGTCCAGAATGAGAACTTGGGATAGGTCTAGGGGTAGAGTTAGTGTTTGGTTTAGGTTAAGGGTTATCGTTAGGGCTAAGGCTAGGGTTATGGCTATATTTAGAATTAGGTTTAGGTTTAGGGCTAGTGTTAGTGTTAGGTTTAGGGTTCGGGTTACCTGTAGGGCTAGTGTTAGGTTTTGGATAAATGTTAATGTCAGGTTTCAACCTAGGTTTAGTGTTAGGGTCAGAATAAGGGTCAGGGTTAGGGTTAGGGTTTGGATTCAGTTTAGAGCTAGAATGAAGGCTAGGATTAGGACTAGTAATAGAGTTAGGGTTTGAGGTAGGCATACAATTAGGGTTAGGACTAGGGTAGCAATAGGGTTAGAGTTTGACTAAGTGTAAGAAATAGGGTTAGAACTAGGATTAGGACTATGGATAGAGTTAGGTTTAAGGCCAGGGTTAGGTCTTGGATTAGGGCTAGGTTTCGTGTTGGGTTTAGGGCTATGGCTAATTTAAGAACTGGCATCATGATTACGGCTAGTTTTAGGTTTAGGTTTAGGGTGAGGACTAGTGTTAGGTTTAGGTTTAGGGATAGGGAGATGTGTAGACCTAGGGTTAGTTTTAAGGTCAGAGTAAAGGCTAGTATTAGTTCTAGGGTTAGGGTTAGGACTCAAATTAGGGCTAGGGTTAGGGCTAGGATAGTGTTAGAGTTTGGTTTAGGGTAAGGGTTAGGATCAGTGCTATGGCTTAGTTTTGCTTGAGGGCTAGGACTAGGGTTAGGACTAGTTTTCAAATTAGCATTAGGGTTACAGCTGGTGTTATGGTGTTGTTTAGGCTTAGGGTTAGGGTTAGATTTAGAGTTAAGGTTAGATCTAGGTTTAGGGCTACAGCAAAAGTTAGTGATAGGGTTAGGGCTAGGGTTTGAGTTATCATAAGGGATAGGGTTAGAACTAGGGACAGTGCTTGGGTGAGAGTTAGAAGTAGTCTTAGTGTTAGGGTTAGATTTAGGGTTATAATTAGTGCTTAATTAGGGCTAGGAATAGAGATAGGGTTAGTATTAAGGCAGACCCTATGTTTATGGCTAGGGTTATGGTTATGGTTATGGTTAGGTATGATGCCATAGCTAGCTTTAGAACTAGGGCAAGTGTTAAAATTAGGGTTAGGTCTATGGTTAGGGTTAAGTTTAGGATTAAGGCTAAGTTTAGGGCTAGAGTTTGTTTTATCATTAGGGCTTCATTAGGGTTAGGGCTAATATCAGGTGTAGGGTTATGGTTAGAGTTAGTTATGATTATTAGGGTTAGGATTATGTTTATGGATATGGTTACATTTAGGGTTCAGTTAGGTTTAGGATAATGTATAGTTTTAGGGTTAGGAATAGGTTTAGGGTTATCCTAGGTTTAGCACTTGTGTTAGGATGAGGATTAGGGTAATGGATAGGGTTATAGCTGGGGTTAGGGCAGGGTTTCTGGTTAAGATTAAGGCTAGGGTTAGGGTTAGGTTTTGGGTTATGGCAAGGGTTAGGGTTAGGTTTGGTTTAGGTTAAGGGTTAGGGCTAGAATTAGGGTTATGTTTAGGGTTAAATGTATTGTTAGAACTCTGATTAGGGATAGGTTTTGAGTTAGGTTAGGGCTAGGTTTAGGGCTACAGGTAATGTAAGAACTAGGGTTACGATTAGAACTAGTTTTAGGCTTAGGTCTAGGGCTAGGTCTAGAGTTAGGATTAGGTTTAGGTTTTGAGTAATTTTTAGGGCTAGGGTTAGTGTTAGGGTCAGAGTCAGGATCAGGGTTTGTTTTAGGGTTATAGATAGGACTCAAATTAGAGCTAGGATTAGGGCTAGGTGTAGGTTTAGGGTTTGGTTTATGTTAAAGGTTAGGGTTAGGGCTATGGCTAGGTTGTTTTGTAGGGCTTGGGCTAGGTTAGGGCTAGTTTTAGGATTAGCATTAGTTTTACGGCTTGTGTTTGTGAGAGGTTTAGCTTAGGGTTAGGGTTAGATTTAGAGCTAGGGTTAGATATAAGATTAGGGCTAGGGCTATGGTTAGGGCTAATGTAAACAAGTGATAGGATTATGTTAAGGGATAGGGTTAGAGCTAGGAATAGGACTAGGGCGAGAGTTAGTGTTAGACTTGGTGCTAGGGTTAGGTTAGGTTTAGGGCTAAATTAGGGCTAGGATTAGGTCTAGCATTTGTGTTAGGGTTAGGCCTAGATTTAGGCTTAGGATTAGGTTTAGGGATAGGGTCTTGTTTAGAGGAAGGGATGGGGTTAATGCTAGTTTTAGGGCTAGTTTGAAGGTTAGAATTTCGGTTAATTTAGGATTATGGTTTGGTTTAGTAATAAGGCTAGGTTTAGGGATAGGATGAGGGCTAGGGTTTGTTTTAGGGTTATGGTAAGAATTAGGTCAAGGGCTTGTGTCAGGTCTAGGCTTATGTTAGAGATAAATTGAGGGTAAGTTTTATGGCTAGGTCTAGTGTAAGGTTTAAGTATAGGGTAAGGGTCAGGATTAGATCTAGGCATATTATTATGGTTAGAATTACGTTTCAGGTTTGGTTTAGGTTAGGGTTTAGGTTTAGAGCTTGAATTAGCATTAGGGTTTGGTTAGGGTAATGATAGGTTTAGGTTTAGGGTTCATGTTAGGTGTAGGGTAATTGATAGTGTTAGAATTAGCAAAAGGGTTAGGGTTAGGCCTAGGGTTAGCCTTAGGGTTATGGTTGTGCTTAGGGTAATAAATAGGGTTAGAGCTAGGGTTATGGTTAGTATTAGGACTAGAGTTAGAGTTAGGCCTATGGTTACATTTAGGTTTAGGTTTAGCTTATGGTTTAGAGTTTGAGCTAGGGTAAGGTCTAGGGCAAGGTTTAGGTGCAGGGTTAGGTCTAGGTTATAGTTATGGTTAGGGTCAAGGTTAGTGTTAAGTTTAGGGCTAGGGTTATCATTAGGTTTAGGGTATTAAATAGGGTTTGGTGTTTTTAGGGTTAGGTTTGGGCAACGGGTTAGTGTTAGGGTTAAGGTTAGTGTTAGGTTTCGGCTTAAGGTTAGGATTAGGGATATGTTTAGGGTTAGGTTTAGAGTAATGGTTAGGGTTTGAGCAAGGGTTGGCTCTATGGCAAGGTTTAGGTTTATGGTTATGTCTAGGGTTAGGGTTAGGGTAGATTTAAGATAATGGCTAGGGTTATTATTAGGGTTAGAGTTAGGGTTAGGATAATGGGTAGGGTTAGAGCTAGGGTTAGGGGTAGAGTTATCATTAAGGTTAGGGTTAGAGTTAGCATAATATATAGGTTTAGAGGTAGGGTTAGGGATAGGGTTAAGATTAGGATTAGAGCTAGTGTTAAGTTTAGGGTTAGGTTTAGGCAATGGGTTAGTGTTAGAGTTAGGTTAAGTTTAAGGGTTAGGGATTGAGCTAGTGTTTGGACTAGGACGAGTATTAGGATTAGAGTCAGTGTGAGGGTTAGGGCTAGGGTTAGCATTAGGGTTAGGTTTATGGTTAGGGTAATGGATAGAGTTAGAGGTAGGTTTTTGCCTATGTTGATGGCTAATTTCAGGATTAGTGATATGGCTAGGTCTAGTGTTAGGTTTATTTTATTTTATTTTATTTTAGGATAAGGTTTAGAGCTAGGTTTTGTGTTAGGGTTAAGGTCAGTGTTCGGGTTAGTGTTATGTTTATCGTTAGGGCCAGCATTAAGACTAGGGTTTTGTCTAGGTGTAGGGTTAGTGTTTGTGTTAGGTTAAGGATTATTATTACGGCTAGGGCTAATTTTTTGTTTAGGGCTAGGCCTAGAGTTCTCACTAGATAAAGTATTAAGTGTAGGTCTAGGGCTAGTGTTAGGGTTATGTTTTGTTATAAGGTTACAGGTAATGCCAATGTTAGGGGTCGGTTTAGGGTTAGGGTCAGGTTTAGACCCATGGTTAGTGTTAGGATAAGAATAAGGGTCAGAGTTAGGGTTAGAGTTTGGGATAGTGATAGAGCTAGATTGAGGGTTAGGATTAGTATTAGTAATAGAGTTAGGTTTGGGGTTAGGCTTAGAATTAGGTTTAGGACTAGGGTAGCTTTAGGGTTAGGGTATGGCTTTGGGTAAGGGATAGGGTTAGTGCTAGTGTTAGGGCTAGGGTTAGGGTTTTGGTTAGGTTAGGTTTAGGGTTAGGGTTAAAGCTAGAGTTAGAACTTGGATTAGGGCTAGGCTAGGTTAGGGTTAGGGTTAGGGCTATGGCTAATGTAAGAACTAGGGTTATAATTAGGGCTAGTTTTATGGTTAGTGTTACATAATGTAAGAACTAGGGTTATAATTAGACTAGTTTCAGGGTTAGTGTTACGTCTACGTTTAGTGTTTGGTTAGGTTTAGGGTTAGGGTTATGTTTAGGGTAATGGATAGGTTAAGGTTAGTGAATGAGTTAGGGGTAGGCCGAGGGTTAGCATTAGGGTTAGGATTAGGGTTAGAGATAGGGTAATGGATAGGGTTAGACCTAGGGTTAGGGCTAGGGACATGGTAAGAGTTAGGGTTAGGGTTAGTGTTAGGTTTAGAGTTAGTGCAAGGTTTAAAGTTAGGGTTAGGTTTAGGGTTAGAGTTAGGGTTAAAGCTAGGGTTGGGGCTCACATTAGGGCTAGGTTTTGGGTTACATTAGGGCTAGTGTTAGGCATACAGCTAATGTAAGAACTCGGGTTATGACTAGGGCTAATTTTAGTGTTACTTTGGGCTAAGTCTAGTTTTATGGTTAGGGTTAAATTCAGGTTGATGTTTTGAGCTAGGGTTAGTGTTAGGTTCAGGATCAGGGTCAGGGTTAGTTTTAGGGTTGGGGATAGGACTCGAATTAGGGGTAGGCTTAGGGCTAGATGTGGAGTTAGGATTTATTTTAGGTTAAGAGTTAGGGTTAGTGCTATGGCTCATTATTTTTTATGGCTAAAGGTAAAGTTAAGTGTAGTTTTACGATTAATGTTAGTGTTATTGCTAGTGATGGGTTCAGTTTAGGCTTAGGGGTACATTTAGAGTTATGGTTAATTCTAGGGTTAGGGCTATGGCTAGGGTTGGGGCTAAGGTTAGGTCTAATGTTTGGGTTATGGTAAGGGATAGGGTTAGAACTAGGAATAGAGCTAGGGCAATAGTTTGAGTTACTCTTAAGGCTAGGGTTAGGGTTTAGTTTAGGGCTAAATTTGGGCTAGGGATATGTCTAGGATTGGTGTTAGTGTGAGTTCTAGGGTAAGTGTTATGTTTAGGATTAGATTTAGGGTTAGGTTTAGGGGAAAGGATGGGGTTATAGCTGTTTTTAAGTCTAGGGCAATGATTAGAATTAGGTTTAGGTGTATGGTTAGGTTTGTGTTAGGATTAAGGCTAGATTTGGGGTTAGGATGAGGGCTAGGTCTTGTGTTAGGGTTAGAACAAGTTTTAAGGATAGGGATAATGTCAGGTTTAGGGTTACGGCTAGGGATAGTAATAGGATTAGGTTCATGGCTAGGTCTAATGTTAGGTTTAGGTTAAGGGCCAGGTTAAGAGCAAGGTGTATTTTTAGGGTCAGGGTCAGTTTTTGGGTTTGTGTTAGGTTAATTATTAGGGTTAGGGCTCAAATTAGCATTAGGGTTCAAATTAGGGTTAGGTTAATGAATACATTTAGGTTTAGGATTCAGGTTAAGTTTAGGGTAATTGGCAGGGTTAGGGTTAGTGATAGGGTTAAGGTTAGGCCTAGTGTTATTATTAGAGTTAGGGTTATTATTAGGGTAATGAATAGCATTAGAGGTAGGGTTAGGGCTAGGGTTTTGGATGGAATTAGGGCTAGTGTTAGGGATAGGGTTAGGGATAGGACTAGGGTTAGATTTAAGGTAAAGGATCCCTTTTGAGCTAGGATTAGTGCTAGGGTGAGTGTTAGGTTTAGGAATATGTCTAGGGTTGGATTTACGGTTACAGTTAGGTTTAGTATTAGGGTTAGGGAAAAGGATACCTTTAGAGTTACCTTAGTGAACAGGGTAAGATATCAGGTTAGGTTTAAGGGTAGTTTTAGGTTTAGGGTTAGTGTTAGGGTTAGGGCTATGTTTATCATTAGAGTTAGGGTCATTGATAGGGTTAGATGTCAGGTTAGGTTTAGGGGTAGTTTTGGGTTTCGGGTTAGTGTTAGGGTTTGGGCTAAGGTTAAAGTTAGAGTAAGGGTTAGGGTTTTATCTAGGGTTAAGGCTGCGATGAGGGTTAGGTTTATTGTTAGGTCTAGCATTAGGTTTACAATTAGGATTAGAGCTAGGGTTATCATTAGGGTTAAGGTTCGGTTTAGGATAATGGATAATTTTAGAGATAATATTAGGTCTAGTGTCCACATTATGATTAGGGATAGGATGAGGATTAGGTTTGGGGATTGGGCTAGGGTTATGTTTAGGGTTCGGTTTGGGGTTTTATCTAGGGTTAGGTCTAAGGTGAGGGTTAGGGTTAGCGTGAGGGTTAGGCTTAGGGTAAGTGATATTGTTAGGTTAGGGTTAGGGTTACGCTTTGGGCTAGATTTCAGCCTAGGATTAGGGCTAGGTTTTGTTAGGTTTAGATCTACTTTTAGTGCTATAGTAATGTAAGGTTTATGTTTACGGTTATGGCTAGGTCTAATGTTAGGTTTAGGTTTTTTGTTAGGGTCGGTTTTATATCTAGGGTTAGTGTTAGTGTAAGGGTTTGTGTTTGGATTAGGGTTAGGGTTAGGGCTAGAATATGTCTAGATTTAGGATTACGTGTTATCTAGGGATAGGGTTAGGGTTAGGTTTATATATAGGGTATTGGGTAGGGCTAGTATTAGGGTTTGGTTTAGGTTCAGGGTCAGAATTAGGGTCAGGGTTAGGATTAGGATTTGGGTTATGGTTACAACAAGAATGAGGGCTAGACTTAGGACTAGTAATAGGGTTAGGTTTTGGGTTGGACTAAGGATTAGTTTTAGGACTAGGGTTAGCATTAGGATTGGGGTTTGGCTATGGTAAAAGATAATGTTAGAGCTAGGGTTCAGGTCCGGGTTAGGGCTAGTGTTAGGGTTAGGGTGAAAGCTAGGTTTAGGTCTCAGATTTGGGCTAGGTTATGGTTAGCATTAGGTTTAAGGTTACAGCTAACGTATGATCTAGGGTTATGATTAGAACTAGTTTTAGAATTAAGGTTAGGACTAGGTCTAGTGTTAGGGTAAGGTTTAGGATTAGTGTGATGTTTAGAGGTATGGTTAGTGTTAATGTCAGAGACAGGTTCAGGGGTATTTTTAGGGTTAAGATTAGGACTCGAATTAGGGCTAGGCTTAGGGCTAGATGTAATGTTAGGGTTTGGTTTAGGTAAAAGTTTAGGGTTAGTGTTATGGCTCAGTTTTGTTTTAGAGCTAAGCCTATGATTAGGGCTAGTTTTATGATTATTGTTAGGATTAGGGTTAGTGTTAGGGTTAGGTTTATGTGTAGAATTGGGTTAGATTTAGACTTAGGTTTAGATCTAGGGTTAGGGCAAGGTGTAAGGTTAGGGCTAGGGTTATTCTAGGCTATGGATAGGAATAAGGTTACCGTAAGTGATGAGGTTAGAATTAGGGCTAGGGCTTGGGCGACAGTTATAGTTATGCTTAAAGGTAGGGTTAGGATTAGGTTTAGGAATAGGGCTAAGATTAGTGTTAGGGTTAGTCCTAGAGTTAAGGTTAGGGATAGGGTTAGTGTTAGAGTTAGGGTTGAGGTTAGGTTTAGGGTAAGTGATAAGATTATGACTAGGTTTAGTGCTAGGGAAAGGGTTAGAATTAGGGTTAGGGTTACAATTAAGGCTAGGTTTTGGGCTAGGATGAGAGCTAGAGTTTGTGTTAGGGTTAGGGCTAAGATTAGGGCTAGGACTAATGTCAGGTCTAGCGTTCCACTTAGAGATAGGTTTTGGGTTATGTTTATGGTTATGTCTAGTGTAAGGGTTAGATTTAGGGTAAGGTCAAGTTTACAACTATGTGTATTATTAGGGTCAGTGTACAATTAAGTTTGGTTTAGGTTAAGGTTTAGGTTTAGGGCTCGAATTAGCATTAGGGTTAGAGTTAGGGTTAGGGTAATGAATAGACTTAAGATTAGGGTTCAGGTTAGTTTTAGGGTAATGGATAATTTTAGGGATTGTGATAGGGTTAGGGTTAAGCCCAGGGTTAGCATTAGGGTTAGGATTTTGCTTAGGGTAATGGATAGAATTAGAGATAGGGATAGGGATAGAGTTATGGTAAGGATTAGGACTAGGGTTAGGGTAGTGGATAAAATTAGAGCTATGGTTAGGGCTATGGTTAAGGTTAGAATTGGGGCTAGTGTTAGGTTAGGTTTTGGGATAGGGCTAGGGTTATGTTAAGGGTAAAGATTAGGCTTTGAGCTAGGGTTAGGTCTGAAGTGAGGTTTAGGGTTAGGGTTAGGGCTAGGCTTAGGTTTAGGAATACACTTAGGGCTATGTTCAGGCCTAGGATTAGGGCTAGGTTTTGTGTTAGTTTAGGCCTAGGGTTACGTTCATGGGTAATGTAAGAGCTAGGGTTATGATTAGGGTTAGTTTAAGTTTTAGGGGTTTGGCTAGGTCTAGTGTTAAGATTAGGTTTTGGATTAGAGTGTGCTTTTGAGCTAAGATTATGTTAGGGTCAGGACCATTGTTCAGGTTAGAGTTAGTGTTGGGATTAGTGCCAGAATTAGGACTAGGGTTAGGTCCAGGGTAGGGTTAGTGTTTGGGGTAGGTTAAGAGTTATTGTTAGGGCTTGGGCTAGGTTGTTGTTCAGGTCTAGGGCTAGAGAAATGGCTAGATTTAGTATTAGGTTTAAGTCTAGGGCTAGTGTTAGGTTTAGGTTTATGTATAGGATTACCACTAGGGCTAATGATAGGGTTTGTTTTTTGGTCAGGATCAGGTTTAGACCTATGGTTAGTGTTAAGGTCAGAATAAGTCTAAGGGTTAGGGTTTGTGTTTGGGTTAGGATTAGAGCTAGAACGAAGTTTAGGGTTAGGATTAGTAATAGGGTTAGTGTTTGGGTTAGGCTATGGATTAGTGTTATGTCTAGGGTTAGCATTAGGTTTAAGGTTTAGCTTGAGATAATGGATAGGGTAAGAGATAGTGTTAGAGCTAGGGTTAAGGTATGAGTTAGGGCTAGTTTTAGGTTTTGGGTTAAAACTAGGGTTTTCGCTCAGATTAGGGCGAGGTTTTGGGTTAAGTTGTGGCTAGTGTTAGGCCTACAACTAATGTATGAACCAAGTTTATGATTAGGGCTACTTTTTGGGTAAGTGTTACGGCTAGGTCAAGTGTTAGTGTTAGGGTTAGTGTTAGCATGATGTTTAGAGTTAGGGTGAGTGTTAGGGTCAGTGTCAGTGTTTGGGTTATAGTTAGGGTTAGGGTTAAACCCAGAATTATCACTAGAGTTAGGTCTAGGGGTAGGGTTAGTGTTTGTTTTAAGTTAAGGTTTATCATGAGGGCTAGGGCTAGGATTTTGTTTAGGTCTAGGGCTAGAGATATGGCTAGATTGAGGATTAGGTTTAGTTCTAGGGCTAGTGTTAGAGTTAGGTTTATTGCTATTGCTAGTGTTAGGGTTTGGTTTATGGTTAGGGTCAGGTTTAGAGATACGCTCACCTTTAGGGTCAGAATAAGTGTCAGGGTTAGGGTTAGGGTTTGGGTTATGGTTATAGCTAGAATGAGGGCTAGGGTTAGGACTAGTAATAGGGTTAGTGTTTGGGTTAGGCTAAGGATTAGGTTTAGGCCTAGGGTTAGCATTAGGGTTAGGGTTAGCTTAGGGTAAAGGATAGGTTTAGAGCTAGGGTTAGGGCTATGTTTAGGGTTAGGATTTGGGCTAGTGTTAGGTTTAGGTTTAAGGTTAAATCTAGGGTTAGGTCTTGCATTAAGGTTAGCGTTAGGGCTAGTTTTAGAGTCATGCCCAATGTATGGACTATGGTTAATATTTGGGTAGTTATACTATTAGATTTAGGACTAGGTCTAATGGTAAGGTTACGTTTAACATTAGGGTGATGTTTAGAGCTAGGGTTAGTGTTATGGTCAAATTCAAGATCAGAGTAGTTTTAAGGTTATGTTTTGGACTCGAATTAGGGCTAGGGTTAAGGCTAAGTGTAGGGTTAGATTTGGGTTTAGGTTAAGTTTTAAAGTTAGGGCTATGGCTCGGTTTTGTTTTAGGGCTAGGGCTATGGTTAGGGCTAGTTTTAGGCTTAGCATTAGGTTTAGTGCTAGTGTTAGGTTTAGGTGTAGGCTTAGGTTTAAAGTTAGTTTTAGATTTAGATTAAATCTAGGGTTAGTTCTAGGGCTAAGGATAGGGTTACTGTTAGGTCTTGGTTTATGACTAGGGTTAGGGTTTTTGTAAGGGATAGCGTTAAAATGAGGAATAGTGCTAGGGTGAGAGTGAGAGTTAGTCTTACAGGTAAGCTTAGTGTTTGGCTAGGTATAGGGCTTAATTAAGGCTAGTAATAGGGCTAGGTTTGTGGTTATGTTTAGGCCTAGGTTTAGTTTTAGGCTTAGGGTTAGGTTTAGTTTAAGGTGTGGGGTTAGAGCTAGGGATAGGGCTAAGGTGAAGATTAGAATTAGGGTTAGGGCTAGGGTTTCATTAGAGTTATGATTATGGCTAGGTTTAGGGCTAGGATGAGGTCAAGGGTTTGTGTTAGGGTTAGGGCTAGGATTAGTGTTAGGTTTAATGTCAGGTATAGGGTAACAGTTAGGGAGAGTTTTAGGGTTAGGTTATGGCTATGTTTAGCGTAAATGTTAGGTTTAGGGTAAAGTTAAAATTTAGAGCTAGAGGTATTATTAAGGTCAGGTTCAGGTTTAGGGTTTTGTTTAGGTTAGGATTTAGGGTTAGGGCTCAAATTAACATTAGCGTTTTGGTTAGGGTAATGTTAGGGTTTGGTTTAGGGTTCAGGTTAGATTTAGCATAATGGATATGGTTACGGTTAGGGATAGGTTTAGATTTAGGCCTAGGGTTAGCATTATAATTAGGGTTATGTTTAGTGTAATTTATAGGGTTAGAGCTAAATTTAGGGCTAGGTTTATGGATAGGATTAGGGCTAGAGTTAGGGTTGGGGTTATGGGTTTGGTTTGTGTTAAGATTAGGGCTAGAATTATGGTTATGGAAAATGTCAGGTCTAGTGTTATGGTTAGAAATAGTTTTAGGGTTAAGTTTATGGCTAGGTCTAGTATAAAGGTTGGGTATATGGGTAGGGTGAAGGTTAGAGCTAGGTATATTATCATGGGAAGGGTCAGAGTGAGGGTTTGGATTAGGTTAAGGTTTAGGTTTAGGGCTTGAATTAGCATTAGGGTTAGGGTAATGATAGGGTTAGTTTAGGGTTCAGGTTAGTTTTAGGTTAATTAAATAGGTTAGGGTTAGGGATAAGTTTAGGGTTAGGCCTAGGGTTACCATTAGAGTTATTATTATGGTTAGGGTAATGGATAGGGTTAGAGGTAATGATAGGGCTAGGGTTATGGTTAGAATTCTGGATAGTGTTAGGGTAAGGTTTAGGGCTAGGTTCTGTGTTAGGATTAGGTTTAAGGTTAGGGTTAAAGATAGGGTTAAGGCTCAGATTAGGACTTGGTTTGGGGTTTGGTTAGGGCTAGGGTTATGGCTATGGCTAATGTATGAACTAGTGTTACAATTAGTGCTAGTTTTATAATTATGGTTAGGGCTAAGTCTAGTGTTATGGTTAGGTTTATGTTTAGGGTGATGTTAGCAAGGGTTACTATTAGGGTCAGTGTCAGAGTCAGGGTTAGTTTTAGGGTTAGGGTTAGAACTCGAAATAGGGCTGAAGTTTGTACTAGGTGTATGGTTTATGATTGGTTTAGGTTAAGGTTTAGGGATATAGGCTGGTTTTGTTTTGGGGCTAGGGCTACGGTTACCACTAGATTATAGATTAGCATCAGGGTTAGGGCTAGTGTTAGGTTGAGGTTTAGGCTAAGAATTCGGTTTAGATTTAGATTTAGGATTATATCTAAAGTTAGGACTAGGGCTAGGTCTATGGTTAGGGCTAGGGTTAGTTTTATGGTAACGAATATGTTTAAAACTAGGGATACGGCTAGGGTGAGAATTAGAGGAGTAGTCTTAGAATTAGGGTTAGGGTTAGGGCTAAATTAGGGCTAGGATTAGGGCTAGGGTTATGGCTAGGGTAGGGCTAAATTAGGGCTAGGTTTAGGGCTAGGGTTAGTGTTAGGATTAGGGCTAATTTAGGGCTAGGATTAGGGCCAGTGTTAGGTTTAGGGTTAGGGCTAAATTAGGGCTAGGATTAGGGCTAGCATTAGTGTTAGGGTCAGTGCTAAATTAGGACTCTTATTAAGGCTAGGGTTAGTGTTGGGGTTAAACCAAGGAGTTGGGCTAGGATTAGGGCCAGTGTTAGGTTTAGGGTTAGGGCTAAATTAGGGCTAGGATTAGGGCTAGCGTTAGTGTTAAGGTCAGGGCTAAATTAGGACTCTTATTAAGTATAGGGATAATGTTGGGGTTAGACCAAGGGGTTGGGCTAGAGTTAGGGTTAGCATTGGTGTTAAGGTTACTTTTAGGGGAATGAGTGGGGTTATAGCTAGATTTAGGGCTAGGGTGAGTCTTAGAATTTGGATTAGATCTAGAGTTATGGTTCAGTTTATTATTCAGGCTAGGTTTAGAGCTAGGTTACGGGCTATGGTTTCTGTTAGGCTTATGGCCAAGACCAGGTCTAGGGTTAATATCAGGTCTAGGGTTAATGTTAAGGGTAGTTTTAGAGTTAGGTTATGGCTAGCTCTAGTGTAAGAGTTAGGTTTAGTTTAAAGTTCAGCTTTAGGGCTAGGGTTATTATTAGGGTCAGGGTCAGGGTCAGGATTAGCATTTGGTTTAGCTAAAGTTTTAGGGTTAGGGCTAGAATTAGCTTTAGGTTTAGGTTTAGGGTAAGCATAATAAAAGGGATTTGTTAATGTTTAAGTTAACGTTTAGGGTAATGGATGGGTTAGGTTTAGCAATCAGATTACAGTTAGCATTAGGGTTAGGTTTATGTTTAGTGTAATGGATAGGTTTAGAGGTAGGGTTAGGGGTAGGTTATGGTTTGGATTAAGTCCAGGATTAGGGCTAGGCTTAAGCATAGGGCTAGGGTGTGATTTAGGGTAAGTTTTAGGGTTAAGGTAAGTGTTAGGTTTAGGGCTAGGGTTATGGTTAGGTTAGGGTAAGTGTTAGTGTTTGAAGTAGGGTTAAGTCTAGCATGAGGGTTAGGTTTAGGTTTAGGTCTAGGTTTACATTTATGGTTAGAGTTAGGTTTAGTGTTAGGGATAGGGTTTTGATTAGGGTTAGGGTTAGGGTTAGGTAATGAATAAGGTTAGAGCTAAATTTCAGGCTAGGTTTAAAGTTAGGATTAGGGCCAGTGTTAGGTTTAGGGTTTAGGATAGAGCTAGGGTTGTGTTTAGTGTAAAGGTTAGGCTTTATCTAGGGTTAAGTCTAAGGTGAGGTTTAGGTTAGGGCTAGGTTAAGGGCTACAGTTAGGCTGAGGGTTACTCTTAGAGCTAAGTTTAGGCCTAGGATTAGGGCTAGGTTTTGTGTTAAGTTTAGGTCAATGCTTAAGCATTGTAAGATCTAGGGTTTTCTTTAGGGCTAGTTTTAGGTTTAGGGTTATGGCTAGGTCTAGTGTTAGGTTTAGGTTTTGGGTTAGTGTCAGGTTTAAAGCTTGGTTCACTGTTAGAATCAGGGTCAGTTTTTGGGATAGGGTTAGGGTTAGGCTTAGAGCCAGAATTAGCACTCTGTTTAGGTCTGGGGGTAGGGTAAGTGTTCGGTTTAGATTAAGGGGTTATTGTTAGGACTAGTTCTAAGTTTTTCTTTAGATCTAGGGCTGGAGTTATAGCTATATTTAGGATTAGCTTTGGGTCTAGTTCTATGTTTAGGATTGGGTATAGGTATAGGGTTACCAATAAGTCTACTGTTAGGATTGGGTTTAGGTTTGGGGTCAGATTTAGACCTAGGGTTACTGTTAGAGTGAAATGAGGGTCAGAGTTAGATTTAGAGGTAGAATGAGGGCTAGGATTAAGACTAATTATATGGTTAGAGTTTAAGTTAAGCTAAGGATTAGGATTATAACTAGGGTTAGCATTTGGGTTAGGGTTTTGCTGAGTGTAAGGAATAGGGTTAGAGTTAGGGTTAGGGCAAGTGTAAGGGTTAGTGTTAGTGTTTTGGATTAGGGCTAGTATTAGGGTTAAAACTAGGGTTAGGGCTCATATTAGGGGTAGACTTTGTATTATGGTTAGGGCTATGGTTAGGGCTATGGTTAGGACAATGACTAATGTACGAACTAGGGTTATGATTAAGGCTAGTTTTAGGGTTAGATTAAGGCTTGATATAGTGTTAGGGTTAATTTAAGGTTATTGTGAGTTTTAGAGCTAGGATTAGTGTTAGGGTTAGTGTCAGGGTCAGGGTTAGTTTTAGATTTAGTTTTAGGGCTAGTTGTAGGGTTAGGGTTTGATTTAGGTTAAGGGTTAAGATTAGGGCTATGGCTTGGTTTTGGTTTATGTCTAGGGCTAGGGATAGGGCAAGTTTTAGGATTAGCGATATGGTTTGGGTTAGTGTTGGTGTTTGGTTTAGGCTTATTTTTACAGTTAAATTTAGAATTAGGTTTAGATTAGACTTAGGCTTAGATGTAGGGTTAGGATTAAGGATAAGGATAGAACTAGGGCTAGGGCTATAGGGCAAGAGTTAAAGTTAGTCTTATGGCTAGGTTTTAGGGTTAGGATATGATTAAATAAAGGCTAGGATTAGGTCTAATTTTAGGGTTTGGGTTAGGGCTAGGGCTACTGTTATGTTTACATGTAGGGTTAGGGTGATATTTAGAGCTAGGTTTAGTGTTAAGATCAGAGTAAGGGTCAGAGTTAGTTTTAGGGTTTGGCTTAATAAATTAGGGCTAGAGTTATGGCTAAGTGTAGGGTTACGCTTAGTTTATATTAAGGGTTAGGGCTAGATCTATGGCTTGGTTTTGTTTTAGGGCTAGGGTTAGTGCTAGTTTTAGGATTAGCCTTAGGGCTAGGGCTAGTATTAGGTTTAGGTTTAAGTGAAGTGTTAGGTTTAGATTTAGAGTTAGGGTTAGATCTAGGGTTGCTGCTAGGGCTATGAATAGGGCCAGAGTTAGAGCTATGGTTTGGGCTAGGATTAGGGTTCCAGTAAAGTATAGGGTTAGAATTAGGGTTAGCACTAAAGTGAGAGTTAGAGTTAGTCTTTGGGCTAGGGTTAGGTTTACGTTTAGGGATAGGGCTAAATTATATCTAAGATTAGGGCTAGGGTTAGTGTTAGAGTTAGGCCTAGGGTTATGGTTAGGGTTATATTTAAGGCTATATTTAAAGCTAGGATAAGGGCTAGGTTTTGTGTTAGGGTTAGGGCTAGTATCCTGGCTTGG
Organism: Marmota flaviventris; assembly: GCF_047511675.1. Classification (NCBI taxonomy): domain Eukaryota; kingdom Metazoa; phylum Chordata; class Mammalia; order Rodentia; family Sciuridae; genus Marmota; species Marmota flaviventris. Next base: position 50,408,957 of record NC_092518.1, on the reverse strand, counting down.
GCTAATATCAGGTCTAGTGTTATGATTAGGGATAGTTTTATGGTTAGTTTTATGGCTAGATCTAGTGTAAGGGTTAGGTATAGGGTAAGAGTGAGGTTTAGAGCTAGGGGAATTATTAGGGTTAGTGTCAGTGTTAGGATTTGGTTTAGGTTTGAGTTTAGGTTTAGGGCTCAAACTAGCATTAGGGTTAGGATTAGGGTTAGGGTTAGGGTTAGGGTAATGATTGCATTAGGTATAGAGTTCAGGGTAGGTTTAGGGTAATTGATAAGTTTGGGGATAGTGATATGTTTAAGGTTAGGCCTAGGGTTAGCATTAGGGAAAGGGTCATATTTAGAGTAATAATACAGTTAGACTTAAGGTTAGGGCTAGGGTTATGGTTAGAATTAGGTCTTGATTTAGGGTTAAGGTGAGAGTTAGAACTAGAGTTAGGTTAGGGTTATGTTTAGTGTAAGGTTTAGGTTCTGAGCTATGGTTAGGACTAGCCTGAGAGTTAGGTTCAGGATTAGGTCTAGGAATAGGATTATGGTAGGTTTTGTGGTAGGGTTAGGGTTAGGATTAAACGTAGGATTAGTGATAGGGTCAGTAAAGGGTAAGGGTTAGTGTTAGTGTTTTGGAAAGGGTTCGACCTAGAATGAGGGCAAGCTTAAGGGTTATTAATAGGGTTAGTGTTTTGGTTAGCCTAAGGGTTAGGGATAGGTCTAGGGTTACCCTTAGGTTTACGGTTTTGCTTAGGTAAACGATTGGTTTAGAGCTAGGGTTAGGGCTATATTTATGTGTTGAGAGCCACAGCCAAGTTGGGATTACGCATGGCATTTTTGCAAGAATGGAGTGGTTGAGAGGTGACCCCAGCAAGCCATTGAGATGATGATAGTTATGTTAAGCTGTGTGTTCAATTGTATATTACACCCCTGCTGTCTGCCTCAGCCTGCTACTTTGGAGTTCTCTTGCTACTTTGGAGTTCTCCTGGGGATTCCTGGGGAGTTTGCATTGGTTGGGGAAGTGCCAGGAAAGGGATTGCAGGAGGAGGGATTTCTGGTTGGTGTGTGGTGTGTCCTGGGAGAAAGCCACGTGTGTGGCATTCATGGGAGTTCGGAAATAATGTTCGTTCTTGCTTGAGTGGCTCGTGATTTGTGCCCAGCCATACTGCGGCATTTGGTGGCCCGTGCGGGGAACGCCTGAAGCTCAGAGGTAAGTAAAATTGCTTGCCTCTGAGGGAAGGCGAGAGAATGGGTGACCATTTAAAAAAAACAACATGTTCTTGTTTTGATTTGTTTTGTTTTTGTTTCAAGCTGCCTATCCCTAGTACTTTCTCGACAAAATTGGAAAAATGGTTGGCTCAAGGTCTGAAGTTGTTCGGCCCTGAGGAAGAGATAGAGACAAACCATGAATATACATTTCAAAAAAATAGGAAAATTGATACGATTTTTTGTTCTGTTTTTGTTTCGTTTTGCTTTGGTTTTGTTTTGAGTTCTCTAAGTTTTGTTTTACTTATAGCAGAAATACGGGGTCAGAAATTAGCAAAAAACAAACTATTAGAATGTTACGTATATTGTTAGAGGAATGAGGCAACCCAGTAAAACCAAAAACAGTCAGGGCAAACGTTGGTACAATACAAAAATGTAGCCCATGGCTTTTAAGGAGGAGTTGTTGAATATATCACAATGGGACAATCATGGTGAAGATTTAAGGGACAGGGAAAAGAAAAACCAGGAACTCTCCCAGTTGGCACATTGCCATTGTGGATGATGATACGATTTTGTTTGCCTAGTCCAAATCTTTCAGTTCAGATCATGGTAGAAGATATATTAGATCAGGAAAAAGAGAAGACCTCTTGAGATAGTCAGAAAGGGGAAGAAAGTTTAGAGCAGAAAAAGCCATCAGGGGAAAAGTTACAACAGGAGGCTACTACTAACAACTTTCTATCACCAGAGGGCGTAAGTGTCCAACCAACAGCTCTGCCTATGGGGCCCTCAACCCCCGTAGTTGATAGATGGGATCCTGAGACAGGACCTCAACAATTAGCATGCCCTGTATTTGAACAGGCAGGAGGGCAGTGAATTCACCATGTTTTAGATTTCAAAACAGTGAAGTAGCTAAAAGAGGCTGTAACAACCTATGGTCCTCAAGCACCCTTTACTATAAGCTTGGTCGAATCCATTACCAACTTGAACATGAAGCGAGAAAATTGGTCTAGTATGTGTAAAGCTGTGCTAAATGGAGGACAATACCTGTTATGCAAATTTGTCAATGAGGAATTTTGCATGGAGACGGCTAGGTGAAATGCAGCAGCTGGTTATCCTCAGAGAAATCTAGATATGTTGTTATGAAAAGGACCTTATGAATGTCACCTGCAACAAATTGCACATGATCCTGCTATATACTCACAAATTGCTGCAGATGCAGTTAGGGCATGGAAGACTTTATAAGGACATGGAGATTTACAAGGTCAATTATCTAAGGTAATACAAGGAGCTAATGAACCTTACGCTGAATTTGTAGATAGGCTTATTCAAACAGCTACCAGAATTTTGGGGGATATAGAGCAAGCAATGTCATTAATTAAACAGCTAGCCTTTGAGCAAGCAAACAGATGGTGCAAGGAGACCATTAGACCATGGAAACATGGATATTTAAACACATATATTAAATTATGTAGAGATATTAATGAACAAGGGCAAGTCCTGGCAGCTGTAGTACAACAGACTTTAGATACCAGGCCCAAAACATGCTACAATTGTGAACAAACACGACATTTTAAAAGGAGTTGCCCCATAGGAGGCGGGATTAACAAAGGTAGGTATCAAAGGAGTAGAATACCGGGTATTTGCCCACGATGCCATAAAGGGAGACATTGTGGTAATGAATGCCATTCTCAAACCACCATAGAGGGTACTCCATTATCAAAAAATGGACAAGGACCAGGTGTTTACCCACAATATTGTGAAGAAAAGCATCGGGCTCCATTGCCAGAAAACAGATAGTGGGGCCCAATGCTCCAGGACCAACAACCACAAATATACAGGTCAATGGAGGAACCTAGCAACATCATCAGGGTAGTGCCAAGGACACATTATCCATTAGATCCCTCATCAGACAAACCAGAGGGAGCACAGGATTGGACATCTGTGCCTCTGCCAGAGCAGTTCAAATCATTCCCACAGGGGTAAAAGGACCTCTTCCCCAAGGAACAGTAGGCTTATTATTGGGACAGAGTTCTTCCACACTAAAAGGACTTATGATAAGTCCTGGGGTAATTGATCCCTATTATGAAGGTGAAATAAAAATTATAGCTAGTTCTCCAAGAGGTATATCAGTAATTTCACTAGGAGATAGAATAACACAGTTATTAATAATAACGAGCCTGCATGATAAATTTTCCAATCATACTGTAGAAAGAGGTTCCAGGGGATTAGGCTCCACAGGTGTAGATTGGGCTATACTTTCTTTAAATTTAGATTTTCGCCAAATGCTAAAACTAAATATTCAAGGACATGAATTTAATGGGCTACTGGACAGAGGTGCAGAACTTAGCATGATATCTCGTCAAGAATGGCTGAAACATTGGCCATTACAACAGGCCACTCAAATGCTTCGAGGCCTAGGAGTGGTAACTAATCCCCATAGAATTGCAATGGAAGGATTGGAAGGATCCTGAAGGATGTGAAGGAACTATAGAGCCATATGTATTGGGTCATCTTCCTATAAATCTATGGGGATGAGATGGCCTATATCAATTAGATTTGACGTTAACAAATAACATCAATCCTAATGCGCCTACTACTAAGGCTAGACAAGGTTTTAGGAAAGAAAAAAGATTAGGAGAACAAGAACAAGGTTTAGCAGCACCAATTCAAATAGATCAAGGAATAAATAGACATGCATTGGGTTTTCAGAAGGGGTCACTGAGACAACAAAAATTACTTGGAAATCAGATAGACCAGTTTGGGTTCCTAAGTGGCCCCTGACTAAAGAAAAGATACAAGTAGCCCATGACATGGTCAAATAACAGTTAGTGGAGGGACATATACAACCTTCCATATCTCCCCATAATACTCCCATTTTTGTCATCAAAAAAGAAATGTAGTAAATGGAGATTATTGCAAGATTTAAGAGCCATTAATAATGAGATGGTTATTATGGGACCTGCTCAATCAGGGATTCCCCAATTGTCTGCTTTGCCAAAAACCTGGTATGTTTTAGCTATAGATATTAAAGATTGTTGTTGTTGTTGTTGTTTTCAATTCCAATTCATCCTGAGGATAGTCCACGTTTTGCATTTACTGTCCCTGCACTGAATCATGAATATCCCGATCAGAGATATGAATGGAAAATACTCCCTCAAGGGATGGCTAAAAGCCCAACTATGTGTCAAATTTATGTTAACAAAGCAATCCAGCCACTTAGAAATCAAAATCCTGAACTACAAATATTTCACTATATGAATGATGTATTGTTAGCACACAAAGATAAAAACACATTGCTAGAATGTTATGCCACATTTACAAATTTATTTAAAAAATATAATCTAGAGATAGCAATAGATAAAGTACAATTAAATTTTCCAATTAATTATTTAGGAGTTCTATTGTCCTCAATCATGGTTAGATCACCAAAAATTCAAATACGAGTAGATTAACTCAAATCACTTAATGACTTTCAAAAGTTATTGGGAGACATAAATTGGATAAAGCCTTATCTAGGCATACCAACAGGAGAGTTGGGACCTTTATTTGATACCCTAAAAGGTCCATCAGATTCAAATTCACCCCACATGTTAATGCCTGAAGCAAGAAAGGCATTAAAAATTATTGAAATATATATGGAAAATATGCATTTGGATAGAAATGATATAAGTTTGCCTTTATTATTTATTGTACTACCAACTAAAAATATTCTTACAGGAGTATTTTGGCAAGAAGGTCCATTATTGTGGATACATTTATCTTATTCTCCTAACACTATTCTTACTAGGTATCCTGAGGCTGTAGGACAATTAATACTCAAAGGAATAAAAGCAGCAAAGGGAGTGTTTGGAATTTCTTCCAATAAAATTATTGCTCCATATACTATGGATCAAATTGATGAGTTAGCTAATGAGTTAAATACTTAGGCAATAATCATGTGTAATCTAATGTTTCATTTGATAATCACTTACCATCTAATCCTTTTTTGTCTTTTTGGTCTTTGCATCCTGTAGTTTTTTCCAAAAATAACAAGAAAAACACCTATCATGAATGCTCCAAATATATTCACTGATGGGTCAAATAATGGTACAGCAGCAGTAGTTACCCTGATCAAACTTTTACATTTTTAGTACCCAAACAATCAGCTCAAAAGGTAGAGCTTAATGCAGTATTACAAGCTTTGTTGATGTTTAAAGATTCTGTATTTAATTTATTTTCTGATAGTCAGTATATAGATAAGGCTATAGTATTCCTTGAAGATGCTGGTAGGATTTCCCCTTCCTCTACTGTTTTCTCTTTGTTTTCTAGTATACAAAGTCTAATCTGGGGCAGAAAAGATCCATTCTTTATAGGACATATCAGGGCACATACAGGATTGCTGGAGCCCTTAGTGTGGGCAATGATTTAGCAGATAAAACTACACATGACATACATATTTTCTCTACAATAGAAGAAGCTATAAATTTTCATAAAAGGTTCCATGTCAATGCTAATACTTTACAAAAGCATTGTAAAATAACTGTGGAACAAGGTAGACAAATAATAAAACAATGTTAAAATTGTGTGACCTTTTTACCACAAGTTAATCTTGGAGTCAATCCTAGAGGACTGATACCTAACCATATTTGGCAGATGGACTTCATACACTTGCCAGAATTTGGAAAATTAAAATATTTGAATGTTACAGTTGATACTTCTTCCGGATTTTTGATGGGCTCCCTTCATGCCGGAGAAAAAACTAAAGATGTTATAGCTCATTGCTTACAAAATTTTGCCACTGTGGGCGTTCCAAAACAGTTAAAAACAGATAATGGTCCTGGTTATACTTCTACCTCTTTTAAACAATTTTGCTCATCATTTGGCATTACTCACATAACAGGAATTCATACAATCCACAGGAACAAGGCATAGTTGAAAGAGCTCATCAAACTATTAAAATGTACTTATTAAAGCAAAAAGAGGGAATTGGAAAGGGGTATATATCCCCCAAAGATAAACTTAAAATAACCCTTTTTACTCTAAACTTTTAAAATTTGGATTCATCAGTGTTTAGTGCTGTGGAAAGACATATTTATCCAAAAAATGTACATAAGCCTAAGGAACTTTGGAAGGATATTCTAACAGGACAATGGAAAGGTCCTGACACAGTGATTGTCTGGAGTCAGGGTGCTGTTTGTGTGTTTCCACAGGGAGAACAGCAGCCAATTTGGATTCCAGAGAGACTAACCAAAGCGATTTCTGCAGGCCAAAAAGAAGATGATTTGACTCAAATCCATAACAGCTGATATCTAGAGCTCCAGCTTAGCTATTCTTAGGTCTGCAACAGTGGTTCTCCAACACCTGGAGGCTAATGAATAATGAACACCATTAAAGCCTATTTCAAATGTAAAAAACCTTGGGGCTTGCTTGTGGGAATACTTTCAGACCCTTTATGCAAGTTACAGAAAAATGATGAATGATGGGATATCCAAAAAAAGAGTCAAACCCAGGTGGTAACCAGGATGTCTTTTTCAATATCTATTTTATTATTGCCCTTTCCCACATCATAAAGTTCTATTTTATTTTTTGAGCTCATACAGACCTAGGTTAATGTTTTTCTGATCAGTTCTATTTTTTGACTGTGGAGTTTTTAAACATTGCAAAGGAGATTTCACCTTTGTAAAGCTACAAGCCTTTACTATTGTCTTATGTGTTGTATGTTATGTGTGCACACTTGTGTTTTGTGTTGTATGTCTGTATGTGCATATGTTCATATATCATATATGAGGAGCACTCATGAAAAAATGGGTCAAAATATATATTTTTTTTATTCACGTGATTTAAATGGTTTAATATAAATTGGGTAAACAGCTGTTGAGGATTGTTTTAATATGTGAACAAAAAAGGAGGTTAACAGATCTCTATATTTACTTTCACCTTTCCTTTTCATTATATCTAATTCTATTCAGGATACTAAATTGTTTAGAAAATTGCTTTCTTTTATTGCCTGCTGGAATGTTACATATTTTTTTAGCCATCATTGCCAGAATTCCTATCTTCATCCCAGTGCCAGTGAACACAAAGATAAAACCAAACTACAGCTTCTGCGATAGCTATCACACAAACTGTAAAAACTCATGCATCAATGAATAATGTCACTCAACAAGTGATGCTCAATCATGGATCAATTTACTTTGAGAGAAAATAAAAATATTAATAGATTCCTCTGCTTTGAACTGCTTGCAGAACTTGCCTGGAATATGTATCACTTGTACACATTGTGAGCTATCTGTTGGTGCAGTGAATTGTGGTAGTCCTGGAGTATCTTTGCTGATGGTGTCACCGGTGGTACAGTTTTTCCAAAGGAGCTGTCAATTGGCTTGGTGTTGTGGCATTTCTCTATCATCCTCCCTTCTGCTTGTGATGGTTGTTCAACTAAAATGTGGGGACCAACATAGGTGAGGCAAACAACCTCACCCCCCCACTGGCACCAAGGCCAAATTTGGGGCCAACAGAGGTGAGGCAAAGAACCTCACCACCACCCCCCCACTGCTGCAAAGGCCTATCCACAAGTATGGCTGTATGCTGGACCAGTAGTCAGTGACAGGTAAGATACAATTGCAATGGTACCAACCTAAGACAGGAGGCTGACGCCTTGAGATCCGCTCATCCAATGACGGGGAAGGACTATATGTAGTATTGAACAACCTACCAGACACGGTCCCTAAGCCACATTGCTTGTTGTTTAATTAAACAGAAGGGGGGAGATGTTGAGAGCCACAGCCTAGTCAGGATGATGCATGGTATTTTTGCCAGAAAGGAGTGGTTGAGAGGTGACCCCAGCAAGCCATTGAGATGATGATGGTTATGTTAATCTGTGTATTTAATTGTATATTAGACCCCTGCTGTCTGCCTCAGCCTGCTAACTTGGAGTTCTTACGCTACTTTGGAGTTCTCATGGGGATTCCTGGGGAGTTCGCGTTGGTTGGTGAAGTGCTGGAGGAGGGATTGCCAGAGGAGGGATTTCTGGTTGGTGTGTGGAGTGTCCTGGGAGAAGGCCATGTGCGTGGCATTCATGGGAGTTCAGAAATAAAGTTTGTTCTTGCTTGAGTGGCTCGTGATTTGTGCCCATCCAGACTGCAGCAGTTATGGTTAGATATAGGGTTAAAGCTAGATTTAGGTCTCGGATTAGGCCTAGGTTTTGTGTTAGGGTTAGGGCTAGGGCTAGAGCAATGGCTAATGTAAGAACTAGGGTTACCATTAGGGTTAGTTTTAGTGTTAGGGTATGGGTTAGGTTTAGTGTTAAGGTTAGGTTTAAGGTTAGGGTGGTATTTATAGCTAGGGTTCGTGTAGGATAGGAGTCAGGGTCAGGGTTGGTTTTAAGGTTAGGGTTAGGACTCAAATTAGGGCTAGGGTTAGGTCTAGTTGTAGTGTTAGGATTTGGTTTAAGTTAAGGTTTAGTGTTAGGGCTAATGCTCGGTTTTGTTTTAGTCCTAGGGTTAGGGTTAGGGCTAGTGTTAGTGTTAGGCTTAGGCTTAGGCTTCGGGTTAAATTTGGAATTAGGATTAGATCTAGGGTTAGGGCTAGACCTAAGGATATGGCAAGGGTTATGGCTAGGTTTAGGGTTATGGTAACACATATGTTTAGATCTAGGGATAGGGCTAGGGCGATAGTTAGTCTTTTTGCTAGGGTTAGCGTTAGGGTTAGATATAGGGCTAAATCAAGGCTAGGATTAGGGCTAGGTTTAGTGTTTAGTTTAAGCCTATGGTTAGGGTTAGGGTTAGGGTTAGAGTTTAGAGTTTAGAATTAGAGTTTAGAGTTTAGGTTTGGAGTTACGGCAAAGTTTGGGGTAAGGGATGGTTTTATAGCTAGGTTTAGAGTTAGAGTAAGTGTTAGAATTAGGGTTAGGGCTGTGGTTAGGGTTGCGTTATGATTAAGGCTAAATTTAGGGCTAGGATGAGGGCTAGGGTTTTTTTTTAAGATATGGGATAAGATTAGTGCTAGGGCTAATTTCAGTTCCAGAATTATGGTTAAAGTTAGGTTTAGGGTTAGGATTATGGGTATGTCTAGTGTAAGGGTTAGGTTTAGGTTTAGCATCAGGTTTACAGCTAGGGGTATTATTAGGGTCAAGTTCTGGGTTAGGGTTTGGGATAGGTTAAGGTTTAAAGTTAGGGCTCGAATTAGCAATAGGTTTAGGGTTATAATTATGGTAATGGATAGACTTAGAAATCAGTTTAGGGCTAGGGTTATGGTTATGATTAGGGCTAGATTTTGGGTTAATTTAGTGCTAGGGTTAGGGTTACAGCTAATGTAAGTACTAGGGTTATAATTACAGCTATTTTTAGTGTTTTAGTGTGAGGTTTTCTGTTAGGTTGAGATTTAGGGTTACAGTGATGTTTAGACCTCAGGTTAGTGTTATGGTCAGAGTAAGTGGTCAGGGTTAGTTTTAGGGTTTGCCTTAAAACTCGAATTAGGGCTGGGATAGGGCTAGGTTTAGGTTTAGGGCTTGGTTTAATTAAGGGTTAGGTTTAGAGCTTGGGCTTGGTTTGGTTTTAGGGCTAGGGTTAAGGTTAGGGCAACTATTAGGATTAGTGTTAAGGATAGGGATAGTCTTAGAATTAGGCTTAGGCTTCGGATTAGGGTTATATTTGGAGTTAGGTTTTCATCTAAGGTCAGTGCTAGGGCTAAGGATAGGGCAAGGGTTAGGACTAGGATTTGGGATAGGGTTACATTTATGGGAAGGGATAGGATTAGTACGAGTGATAGGGCCAGTGTGAGAGTTAGAGTTATTCTTAGGGCTAGGGCTAGGGTTAGGGTTAGGGTTAGGGTTAGGGTTAGGGTTAGGGATAGGGCTAAATTACAGCTAGGGTTAGTGTTAGGGCTAGGGTTCAGGCTAGTTTTAGAATTAGCATCAGGGTCAGGGCTAGTTTTAAGCTTAGGCATCGAGTTAGGGTTACATTTAATGTTAGGTTTCGATCTAGTGTTAAAGCTAGGGCTAAGCATAGGGCAATTGTGAAGACAAGGGTTAGGGTTAGAGTTGGGGTTACATTTAGGGTAAGGGATGTGGTTTTAGTTAGGTTTAGGGCTAGGGCAAGGGTTAGTATTAGGGTTAGGGCTTAGTTAGGGTTAGGGTTATGATTAAGGCTAGGTTTATGGCTAGGATGAGGTTTAGGGTTTGTGTTAGGTTAGGGATAGTATTAGGGCTAGGGCTAATGTCAGTTCTAGGGTTATAGTTAGGGCTAGATTCAGTGTTATTTTTATGGCTTGGTTCAGTGTAAGGATTAGGTTTAGGGTAAGATTCAGGTTTATATCTAGGGTTATTTTTAGTGTCAGGTCAGTGTTAGTGTTTGGGTTAGGTTAGGGTTTAGGTTTAGGTTAATGACAGAGTTAGTTTTAGGGTTTAGTTTTGGTTTAGTGTAATGTATAGGTTAGGGTTAGGCCTAGGGTTAGCTTAAGGGTTAGGGTTATTGTTAGGGTAATGGGTAGGTTTAGACCTAAGTTTAGGGCTAGGGTTATGTACAGGATTAGGGCTAGTTTTTGGTTCAGGTTAGGTTTAAGTTTAGGGTTAAAGCTAGGATTAGGATGTGGACTAAGGCCAGGTTTTGGGTTAGGTAAGGGCTAGGGTTAAGGCTACAGCTAATGTATGAAGTAGGGTTATAGTTATAGGGTTAGGGTTAGGGCTAGGTCTAGTGTTAGTTTGAGGTTTACGGTGATGATGATGTTTACAGCCAGGGTTAGTGTTAGGGTCAGAGTCAGGGTCAGGGTTAGTTTTCGGGTTAGGGTGATTACTAGAATTAGGGATATGGTTAGGTCTAGGTCTAAGGATAGGTTTTGGTTTAGGTTTAGGGTTAGCGTTATGGCTATGACTCGGTTTTGTTTTAGGACTAGAGCTAGGGTTAGAGCTAATTTTAGGATGAGTGTTAGCGTTAGGGTTAGTGTTATGTTTTGGTTTAGGATTATGATTAGGATTAGATTTAGAGTTAGGGTTATATCTAAGCTTATGACCAGGGCTAAGAATAGGGCTAGGGCTACACTAAGAGTTAGGGCTAGAATTAGAGTTCTAGTAAGGGATACAGTTAGAACTAGGGTTAAGGTTATGGTGAGAATTAGAGTTAGTCTTTGGGCTAAATTTAGGGTTAGGTTTAGGGATAGGGCTAAATTTGGGCTAAGATTAGGGCTACGATTAGTGTTAGGCTTAGGCCTAGGGTTTGGGTTAGGGATAAAACTAAGGCTATGTTGAGGGCTAGAATAAGGGCTAGGGTTTGTGTTAGGGTTAGGGATAGGATTAAGGCTAGGGTTAATATCAGGTCTAGGGTTAAGGTTAGGAATAGTTTTAGGGTTACGTTTATGGCTAGGTCTAGTGTAAGGGTTAGGTAGGGTAAGAGTCAGGTTTAAATCTAGGAGAGTTATTAGGGTCACAGGTCAGTGTTAAGGTTTGGTATAGGTTTGAGGTTAGGTGAGAGCTCCAATTAGCATTAGTGTTAGGGTTAGTGTAATGATTGGGTTAGGTTTAGGGTTCAGGGTAGGTTTAGGGTAATTGATAGGTTTGGGAAAGCAATAGGGTTAGGGTTAAGCCTAGGGTTAGCATTATGGTAAGAGTTATTTTTTAGGGTAATGGATATGGTTAGAGTTAAGGTTAGGGCTTGGGTTATAGTTTAAAATTAGGTCTTGTGTTAGGGTTAAGGTGAGGGTTACAACTAGGATTAGGTTTAGGGTTATCTTTAGCATAAGGGTTAGGTTCTGAGCTATGATTAGGGCTAGGCTAGGAGTTAGGTTCAGAGTTAATTCTAGGGATAGGATTATGGTAAATTTTGGGTTAGGGTTGGGGTTAGGTTTAGAACTAGGTTTAGTGTTAGGGTCAGAATAAGGGTCAGGGTTAGAGTTAGGGTTTGGGATAGTGTTAGAACTAAAATGAAGCCTAGGGTTAGGACTATTAATACGGTTAGGAGTTTGGTTAGTCTAAAGACTAGGTCTAGGGTTACTCTTAGGTTTAGAGTTTTCCTTAGGGTAAGGGATTGATTTAGATCTAGGGTTATGGCTCTGGTTAGGGTTAGAGTTAGAGTTAAAGCTAGTTTTAGGGCTCGGTTTAGGACTAGTTTTTGTGTTAGTGTTAGGGCTAGGCTTAGGGCAACGGCTAATGCAAGAACTAGCGTTACCACTAGGATTAGTTTTAGGGTTAGTGTTAGGGGTAGGTTGAGTGCTAGGGTTAGGTTTAAAGTTAGGGTAATATTAATAGCTATGGTTCTTGTTAGGATAGGAGTCAGGGTAAAGGTTAATTTTAGGGTTAATGTTAAGATTCGAATTAGGGCTATTGTTAATGTTAGTGTTCAGTTTGAGTTTAGGGCGGTGTGTATAGCTAGGGTGAGTGGTAGAATATGAGTCAGCATCAGGATTAGTTTTAAGGTGAGGCTTAGAATTCGAATTAGGGTTAGGTTTAGGTCTAGGTGTAGTGTTAGTGTTTGGTTTAAGTTAAAGTTTAGGGTTAGGTCTATTGGTCAGTTTTGGTTCACTGCTAGGATTAGGGTTAGGGCTAATTTTATGATTATCATTAGGCTTAGGGCTAGTGTTAGTGTTAGGCTTAGGCTTAGGTTTAAGGTTAGATTTAAAGTTAGGGTTAGGGCTGGGACCAACTTTACGGCAAGTGTTAGGGCTAGTGTTAGGTTTACAGTAGCAGATAGGGATTGAACTAGGTATAGGGCTAAGGCAAGAATTACAGTTAGTCTTAGGGCTAGGGTTAGGATAGGGTTAGAGGTAGAGCTAAATTTGGGCTAGGATTAGGGCTAGGTTTTGTGTTTAGCTTAAGTCTAGGGTTAGGGTTATGGTTAGGTTAAAATTTAGGGTAAGGGATGACATTATAGCTAGGTTTAGAGGTAGGGTGTGGGTTAGAATTAGGGTTAGTTTTAGGGCTAGAGTTAGGGTTATGATTAAGGGTAGGTTTAGGGCTAAAATGATGGCTAGGTGTTTTTTCATTGTTAGGGATAGGATTAGGGCTAGTGCTAATTTCAGGTCCAGAATTATGGTTAAAGATAATTTTAGAATTAGGTTTATGGCTACGTCTACGTTAAGAGTTAGGTGTTAGGTTATGGTCAAGTTTAGAGCTAGGGGTATTATTAGGGTCAAGGTCTGGGTTAGGGCTTGGGATAGGTTAAGGTTTCAAGTTCGGGCTTGAATTAGTTTTAGGATTAGGGTTAAGGTAATGATAGGGTTAGGTTTAGGATTCAGGTTAGGTTTAGCGTAATGGAAGGTTTAGGATTCGGGATAGGGTTAGGTTTATGCCTAGGGTTATCATTATGTTTAGGGTTATTGGTTATGGTAATGGATAGGTTTAGAGATCAGTTTAAGGCTAGAGTTATGGTTACAATTAGGGCTAGTGGTAGGGTTACATTAGTTTTAAAACTAGGGTTAGGGCTCTGATTAAGGCTAAATTTGGGTTATGTTAGGGCTAGGCTTAGGATTACAGCTAATGTAAGTACTAGGTTTACAATTAGGGCTAGTTTTAGGGTTTTAGTGGAGGTTTAATGTTAGGGTTAGGTTTAGGGTTAGGTTGATGTTTAGAGCTAGAAGTGTTAGGGTCAGTGTCAGGTTCAGGATTAGTTTTAGGGTTTGGCTTCCAACTCAAATTAGGGCTAGGGTTTAGTCTAGGTGTAAGGTTAGGGTTTGGCTTAAGTTAATGGTTAGTGTTAGAGTTATAGCTCGGTTTTGTTTTAGGGCTAGGGCTAGGGTTAGGCTCATTTTAGGATTAGAGTTATGGTTTGGGCTACTGTTAGTGTTAGGCTTAGGCTTCGGGTTAGGGCTAGACTTAGAGTTACGTTTTGCCTAAGGTTAATGCTAGGGATAAGAACAGAGCAAGGGTTAGCACTAGGGTTAGGGCTAGGCTTAGGGTTATGGTAAGGGACAGGGTTAGAACGAGTGATAGGGCTAGTGTGAGAGTTAGAGTTAGTCTTAGGGCTAGGGTTAGGGTTAGGTTTAGGTATAGGCCTAAATTACAGCTAGGGTTATTTTAGGGCTAGCGTTAGGGCTAGTTTTATGATTAGGCTTTGGCATTGAGTTAAGGTTAGATTTAGAGTTAGATTTTGATCTAGGCTTAGTGCTAGGACTAAGAATAAGGCAAGGGTTATCCTTAGGGTTAGGGTTAGAGTTAGGGTTTAGTTTAGGGTAAGGAGGTGGTTATAGCTAGGTTTAGGGCAAGGGCAACGGTTAGTATCAGGGTTAGAACCAGGGTTAGGGTTAGGGTTATGATTAAGGCTATGTTTAGGGCTATGATGAGGACTAGGATTTTTTTAGGGTTATGGATAGTATTAGGGCTATGGCTAATGTCAGGTCTAGGGTTACAGTTAGGGATAGATTTAGTGTTAGGTTTATGGCTTGGTCCAGTGTGATGGTTAAGTTTTTGGTTAAGGTCAGGTTTAGATCTAGGGTTATTTTTAGAATCAGGGACAGGATTAGGGTTTGGGTTAAGTTAGTGTTTAGGTGCAGGGCTCAAATTAGTGTTAGATTTAGGTTTAGGGTAATGACAGGGTTAATTTCCGGGTTTAGGTTTTGTTTAATGTAATGTATAGAATTAGGGTTAGGCCTAGGGTTATCAGAAAGGATAGGGTTATCATTAGCGTAATGGATAGGGTTAGCCCTAAGGTTACTGTTAGTGTTATGTATAGAATTAGGGCTAGTGTTTGGGTTAGTGTTAAGTTTAAGTTTAGGGCTAAAGCTAGGTTTAGGACTCGGATTAAGGCTAGGTTTTGGCTTAGATTAGGGCTAGGGTTAAGGTTACCACTAATGTATAATGTAGGTTTATGATTACAGCTAATTATAGGGTTAGTGTTAGGTCTAGGTCTAGTGTTAAGGTTAGGTTTATGGTGATGATGATGTTAAGAGCCAGGATTATTTCTAGGATCAGAGTCAGTGTCAGGGTTAGTTTTGGGGTTAGGGTTAGAGTATAATTAGGGATAGGGTTAGGGCTAGGTGTAGGGTTAGGGTTTGGTTTAGGTTAAGGGTTAAGTTTAGGGCTATGAATTGGTTTTGTTTAGGGTAGGGTTAGGGCTAGTTTTAAGATTAGTCTTAGGGCGATGGCTAGTGTAAGTATGAGATTTAGGCTTAGGTTAAGGATTAGGGATAAGAGTAGAGTTATGGCTAGATTTAGTCTTAGGGTTATGGTTACATTTAGAGTTAGGTTTAGATCTAGGTTTTGAGATAGCACTAAGTATAGAGCTATGGTAGGGCTACTTTTAAGGGCTAGGTGAATGGTGATGGTAAGGAATAGGGTTAGAACTAGGTATAGGGCTAGTTTGAGAGTTAGAGTTAGTCTTAGGGCTAGGGTTAGGGTTAGGGATAGGGTTAAATTAGGGCTTGGATTAAGGCTAGGTTTAGTTTTAGGGTTAGGCCTAGGGTTAGACCTAGGGTTAGGGTTAGGTTTAGGGTTAGGGTTAGGTTTAGGGTAAGGGATGGGTATATAGCTAGTTTTAGGACTAGGGTGAGTATTAGGATTAAGGTTTGGGTTAAAGTTAGGGTTAGGGTTATGATTAAGGCGAGGTTCATGGCTAGGATGTGGCTAAGTTTTGTATTAGGGTTAGAGCTAGAATAAGAGCTAGGGCTAATGTCAGGTCTATGGTATGGTTAGGGATAGTTTTAGGGTTAGACTTATGGCTCAGTCTATTGTAAAGCTCAGGTTTCTTGTTAGGGTCAGGTTTAGAGCTACAAGTATTATTTGAGTCAGGGTTTAAGTTAGGGTTTGGGTTAGGTTAAGGTTTAGGTTTAGGGCTCAATTGAGTCTTATGTTTAGGGATCGGGTAATGACATAGTTAGGTTTAGGGTTCATATTAGGTGTAGGTTAATGGACACAGTCAAGTCTAGTGCCAGGATTAGGGTTCTGCCTAGGGTTACCATAAGGATTATAGTTATCTTAGAGTAATGAATAGGGTTAGAGCAAGGTTAAATCTAGGGTTATGGTTAGGATTAGGTCTAGGGTTAGGCTTAGGGTTATGGTTGGGTCTAGGGTTATTGTTAGGGTTATCTTTAGGGTTAAAGCGAAGGTAGGGCTTGGATTAGGGCTAGGTTTTATGATAGGTTAGGGCTATGGCTAATGTAAGAACTATTGTAATTATTAGGACTAGTTTTATGGTTAATGCTAGGGTAGGTGTAGTTGTAGGGTTAGTTTTAGAGTTAGGGTGAAGTTTAGAGCTAGGGTTAGTGTTAGTGTCAGGGTCAGTTTTCAGATAGGGTAGTGGTTATTGTTAAAGCCAGTTTTAGGTTAGGTCTAGAGGTAGGGTTAGAGTTTGGGTTAGGTTAAGGGTTATAGCTATGGCTAGGTCTAGTTTGTCTTTAGGTCTAGAGCTATAGTTATGGCTATATTTAGGATTAGGTTTAGGTCTAGGGCTAGTATTAGGGTTAGGTTTAGGTATAAGTTTACCAGTAGAGCTAGTGTTAGGGTTCAGTTTAGGGTTAGGTTTAGATTTACACCTAAGTTTGTATTAGGGTCAGAATAATGTCAGGGATAGTGTTAGGGTTTGGGTTATGGTTAGATCTAGAATGAAGGCTAGAGTTAGGACTATTTATAGATCAGGGTTTTTGTTAGGCTAAGGATTATGCTAAGAATATGGTTAGCATTAGGGTGAGGGTTTTGCTTAGGGTAAGTGATAGGGTTAGAACTAGGGTTAGGACCAGGGTTAGGGTTAGGTTTAGGGTTAAAGCTCATGTTAGGGCTTGGATTAGGGCTAGTTTTGTATTAGGGTTAGGGCCAGTGTGACGATTATGGCTATTTTAAGAACTAGGGTTACAATTAGTGTTAGTTTTAGGGTTAGGTTTAGGTCTAGGTCTAGTGTTAGTGTTAGGTTTAAGGTTAGGGTGATGTTTAGAGCTAGATTTAGTATTTGGATATGAGTCATGGTCATGGTTATGTTTAGGGTTAAGGTTAGGTTTCAAATTAGAGCTAGGTTTAGGCCTGGTGTAAAGTTAGGTTTTGTTCTAGCATAAGGGTTAGTGTTAGGGGTATGGATCGGTTTTGTTTTAGGGCTAGGGCAAGGTTTAGGGCTAATTGTAGGATCAGCATTAGGGTTAGAGCTATTTTCTGGGTTTGGGTGAGGAATCGGGTTAGGATTAGTTTTAGAGATAGGTTTCGATCTAGAGTTAGTGATAGGGCTAAGGATAGTGCAAGGGTTATGACTAGGGTTAGGGCTTGGGTTAGGGTTATGGTAAGGGATAGGGTTAGAAGTAGGAATAGGTCTTGTGTGAGAATTATAGTTAGTCTTAATTCTAGGGTTAGAGTTAGGAATAGGGCTAAATTAGGGCTAGGATTAGGGCTAGGTTTAGTGTTAGGTTTAAGTCTAGATTTAGCATTTTGTTTAGGGATAGGGCTAGATTTAGGGTTAGGGTAAGGGTTAGGATTTAAGCTACGGATAGGGCTAGGGCACTCTTAGGTTAAGTGTTAGGTCTGGGTTAGGGTTATGGTTATGGTTAGGGTTAGGGTTGAGGTTAGTGCTAGTGTTTTCATTAGGGTGTTAGTTTTAGAGTAATGTATTGGATTAGATTTAAGACTAGGTTTAGGGTTAAGTTTAAGTTATGGTTAAATTTAGGTTAAAGGATATGTTTAGATTTGATTGATGGTAAGGGTTAGGGTTAAGTTTATTGCAAGGGTTAGGTTTCGGGTTAGGGTGAGGGTTAGGTTTATGATTAGGGTTAGTGACAGGGTTAGGTTTAGGGCTAGGTTTATTATTAGGGTTAGGGTTAGGGTTAGGGTAATGTTAGGGTTAGAGCTAGTGTTAGTACTAGGGTTAAGGTTAGGATTAGGGCTAAGGTTAGGTTTTTGTTTACGAATAGGGCTAGAGTTATGTTTAGGATAAGGGTTAGTCTTTGAGCTAGGGTTAGGTGTAAGGTGAGGGTTAGGGATAGGGCTACATTTAGGATTATGGTTATGCTTAGGGTAGGTTTAGGCCTCGGATTAGGGCTAGGTTTTGTGTTAGGTTTCAGCCCAGGGTTAAGGCTATGTGTAATGTAAGATCTAGGGTTCTGATTAGAGCTAGATTTAGGGTTAGGGTTATGGGTATGTGTAGTGTGAGGTTTAGGTTTTGGGTTAGGTTCATGTTTAGAGCTAGGTTTAGTGTTAGTGTTAGGGTCAGTGTTCAGGTTAGAGTTAGGTTTAAGGTGAAAGCCAAAATTAGGACTAGAGTTAGGTCTTGGGATAGGATTAATATTTGCTTTAGATTAAGGATTATGTTAGGTCTAGGGCTCAGGTTTTTTAAGTCTAGGTCTAGAGTTATGGCTATATTTAGGAATAGGCTTAGTTCTAGGGCTAGTGTTAGGGTTAGGTTTAGTTATAAGTTTGCTGGTAGGGCTAGTTTTAAGGTTTGGTTCAGGGTTAGGGTCATATTTAGACTGAAGGTTTGTGTTAGAGTAAGGATTTGAGTTAGGGTTAGAGCTAGAATGAGGGCTAGGTTTAGGACTACTAATAGGGTTAGGGTTTGGATTAGGCTATGGATTAGGATTAGGACTAAGGTTAGCATTATGGATAGGGTTTGGATAAGGGTAAGTGATAGAGTTAGAGCTAGGTTTAGGTTTAGGGTTAGAATTAGGGTTAGTGTTAGGGCTAGGTTTAAGTTTAGGTTTATTTCTAGGGTGAGGGTTCAGATTAGGGCTAGTTTTTCTGTTAGGTTTAGGGCTAAGGTTAGGACTATGGCTAATATAAAAACTAAGGTTATGATTAGAGTTAGTATTCAGCCTAGATCTAATGTTAGCATTATCTTTAGGGTTAGTGTGATATTTAGAACTAAGGTT
Organism: Marmota flaviventris; assembly: GCF_047511675.1. NCBI lineage: Eukaryota > Metazoa > Chordata > Mammalia > Rodentia > Sciuridae > Marmota > Marmota flaviventris. The sequence goes on along the minus strand of NC_092518.1, from coordinate 50,390,031 downwards.
AGTGTTAGAATATAAGTTAGAGTCAGGGTTAATTTTAGGACCAGGACATGAATTAGAGCTAGAAGGTTATGGCTAGGTTTAGGGTTAGTGTTTGGTTTAGGTTAACATTTAGGGTTAGGAAAATGGCTCAGTTTTGTTTAAGGGATAAGGGTAGGGTTACAGCTAATTTTAGGATTAGTGATAGTCTTAGGTCTAGTGGTAGGTTGAGGATTAGACTTAGGTTTAGGGTAAAATGTAGAGTTATGGTTAGATCTAGGGTAAGGTCTAGGGCTAGGGTTAGGGCTAAGGTTAGGACTTGTGTTAGGTTTATTGTAATGGATAGGGTTAGAAATAGAAATATGGGTAGGGGGAAAGTTAGAGTTAGTCTTAGGCCAAGGTTAGGGGTAGAGTTAGGGCTAGGGCTAAATTAGGGCTAGGATAAGTGCTAGGGTTAGTGTTAGGTTTAGGCCTATGTTTAGGGCTAGAGATATGGTTAGTGTTAGGGTTAGGGTTAGTGATAGGTTAGGGGAAAGAATGGGGTTATACCTAAGTTCAGGTCTAGGGCGAGGGTTAAAATTAGAGATAGGGCTAGAGTTAGTGGTTAGTGTTTGGGTTAGGATTAAAGCCAGGTATAGGCTTAAGATGAGGACTATTTTTTTTGTGTGTTAGGTTTAGGGCCAGGATTAGGTCTGGGGTTAATGTCAGGTCTGAGTTTATGGTTATGGTTAGTTTTAGGGTTAGGTTATGACTAGGTCTAGTGTAAGGGTTAGGTTTAGGTTAAGGGTCAGGTTTAAAGCTAGGTGTATTATTAGGGTCAGGGTTTGAGTAGGGTTTGTTTTATGTTAAGATTTAGGGTTAAGACTTGAATTAGCATTAGGGATAGGGTTAGGATCCAGGTTAGAATAATTGATAGGGTTAGGTTTAGGATTCAGGTTAGATTTAGAGTAATGAAAAGGGTTAGTGTTTGCTATAGTGTTAGCGTGAGGCCTAGGGTTACATTTGGGTAAGGCTTATCTTTAGGTTAATGGATAGAGTTAGAGCTAAGGTTAGGGCTAGGGTTAAGGTTAGAATTAGGACTAGGGTTAGGGTTAGGCATAGGGTAGGTGTCAGGATTAGGTTTGGCGTAAGTGTTAGCCTTTGAGCTAGGATTAGGGCTAGTGTGAGGGTTAGGGTTAGAGTCAGCGCTAATATTAGGTTTAGGCTTAGGGTTATGTTTAGATTAAGGTTAGAGTTTGAGCTAGAATTAGGGTTAGGGCTTGGGTTAGTGTTAGGGTTTGGTCTAGGCTTATAGTTAGAATTTCAATAAGGGCTAGGTTTAGGGCTAGGATAAGGGCTACGTTTGTGTGAGGTTTATGACTAGTATTATGGCTATGGGTAATATATGAGCTAGGGATATGGTTATGGCTAGTTTTAGGGTTAGGGTTATAGATAAGTCTAGTGTTCTAGTTAGGTTTTGGGTTAGGATAAGATTTAGAGCTAGAGCTTGTTTTAGGATAACTGTCATTGTTGGGGTTAAAGTTAGGTTTAGGGTGAGGGCCAGATTTAGGACTAGCGTTGGGTCTAGGGATAGAGTTAGTCTTTATGTTAGGTTAATGATTATTGTTAGGGGTAGTGCTAGGTTTTTGTTTAGGGCTAAGGCTAGATTTATGACTCTGTTTAGTATTAGGTTTGGTCTAGTGCTAGTGTTACTATTAGGTTTAGGTATAGGTTTACCGGTAGGGTTAGGGTTAGGGTTCGCTTTAGGGTTAATGTCAGGTTTAGACCTAGGGTGGTTAGTGTTAGGGTCAGAATAAGGGTCAGGGTTAGAGTTAGGTTTAGAGTAGATTTAGGCTAGGGTTAGGACTAGTAATAGTGGTAGTGTTTGAGGTAGGCTAAAAATTGTGGTTAGGACTAGAGTAGCATTAGGATGAGGGTTTGGCTTAGGGTAAGGGATAGGGTTAGAGTTAGAGTTAGGGTTAGGGTTAGGGTTAGGTTTATAGTTTAACCTAGGTTTAGGGCTCTGAATAGGGCTAGGATTTGTGTTAGCATTAGGGCTACCACTAATGAAAGAACTAGGATTGTGATTAGGGCTAGTTCTAGTGTTAGCATTAGGTCAATGTTTAGAGCTAGGTTTACTGTTAGGGTCCGAATAAGGGTCAAGGTTACTTCTAGGGTTAGGTTTAGGACTCAAATTATGGCTAAGTTTAGGGCTAGGTGTAGGGTTAAGGTTTGGTTTAGGTTACGGGTTAGGGTTAGGGTTATGGCTCGATTTTGTTTTAGGGCTAGGATACTGTTAGGGCTAGATTTCCAATTAACATTGGGTTTAGGGCTAGTATTAGAGTGAGCTTTAGGCTTAAGGTTAGGGTTAGATCCAGGTTTAGGGCTAGAGTGAAGGTTAGGGCTAGGGTTGGGGCTAGGGAATAGGGAAATATTTTGGGTTATGATACAGGATAGGTTTAGAACTAGCGCTAGGGCTAGGGTAAGAGTTAGAGTTTGTTTTAGGGCTAGGGATAGTGTTAGGGTTAGGGTTAGGGCTAGATTAGAGCTATGGTTAGTAGTATGTTTATGCCTATGTTCAGGTCTAGGATTAGGTTTAGCATTAAGGTTAGGGTAAGGTATGATGTTACAGCTACATTTAGGGCTAGAGCAAAGCATAAAATTAGCTTTAGGGCTAGGGTTAATGTTAAGGTTAGGATTAATGCTAGGCTTAGGGTTAGGATTAGGGCTAGGATTTGTGTTAGGTTTAGGGCTAGGATTAGAGCTAGGGCTAATGTCAGGTCTATGTTTATGGTTAGTATTAGTTTTAGTGTAAGGTTATGGCTATGTCTAGTGTTACGTTTAGGTGTAGGGTAAGGGTCAATTTTACAGCTGGGTGTATTATTACGGTAAGGGTCCGGGTAGGGCTCGGTTTAGATTAAGATTTAGGGTTAATGCTTGAATTAGTGGTGGGTTAGGGTTAGGGTTAGGGTAATTGATAGAATTAGGTTTACGGTTCCGATTAGGTTTAGAGTAATGGATAGGGTTAGTGTTAACAATAGGGTTATCGTTAGGCCTAGGGTAAGCATTTCGGTTAGGCTTTTCTTTAGGGTAAGGGATAGGGTTAGAGGTAAGGTTAGGGCTAGGGTTAAGGTTAGAATTCAGGTTAGGGTTAGGTTTAGGCCTAGGGTTAATGTTATGGTTAGGTTAGGGTAAGTGTAGGCATTTGAGCTAGGGTTCTGGCTAGGTCGAGGGTTAGGGTTTGAGTCAGGACTAGGGTTAGATTTAGGTTTAGGGTTAACTTTAGGCTAAGGATTAAGGTTTGAGCTATAGTTAGGGCTAGGGTGATGGTTAGCATTAGGGTTAGGTCTAAGGTTATGGTTAGGGTTATGATTAGAGCTAGGTTTAGGGCTAAGATAAGGGCTAGGTTTTGTGTGATGTTTAGGGCTAATGTTAGGGCTTTGGGTAATGTAAGAGTGAGGGATATGGTTGTGGCTAGTTTTAGGTCCCAGTTTTGGATAAGTTTAGTGTTAGGGTTAGGTTTTGGTTAAGGATAAGGTGTACAGCTAGGCTTTCTATTAGATTAAGGGTCATTGTTCTGTTAGGTTTAGTTTTATGGTTAGGACCACAGTTAGGATCTAGTGATAGCTTTAGTCTTTACGTTATGTTAAAGGTTATTGTTAGGGCTAGTGCTAGGTTTTTGTTTAGGGCTAGGGCTAGATTTATGACTATATTTTGGGTTAGGTTTTTTCTAGTGCTAATGTTACTGTTAGGTTTAAGTATAGGTTTATCGGTATGGAAAGTGTTAGGATTTGGTTTAGTGTTAGGGTCAGGTTTAGACTTAGATTAGTGTTAGAGTCAGAATACGGGTCAGCGTTAGGGTTAGGTTTAGAGTTAGAATGAGGGCTAGGATAGGACTAGTAATAGAGTTAGGGTTTGGGGTAGGCTAAGGATTAAGTTTAGGACTGGGGTAGCATTAGTGTGAGGGTTTGGCTTAGGGAAAGGGATAGTGTTTATGGTAGGTTTAGGGTTACGGTTAAGTTTAGGGCTAGAGTTAGGGTTAGGGTTAGAGATAAAAAATAGAGTTAGGTCTCAGAGTCGGGCTAACATTTGTGTTATTAGGGCTATGGCTAATGAAATAACTTGGTTTCTGTTTAGGGTTAGTTCCAGGGTTAGTGTTAGGGCAATGCTTAGAGCTAAGGTTAGTGTCAGAGGCCGAGTCATGGTCAGGGTTATTTCTAGGGTTAGGGTTAGGACTCAAATGAGGGCTAGGTTTCGTGCTAGGTGTAGCTTTAAGGTTTGGTTAAGGTTAAGGGTTAGGGTTATGGCTTGGTTTTGTTTTAGGCTTAGGGTAGATTTAGAACTAGTTTTCCAATTAGTATTAGGATTAAAGCTAGTATTAGGGTGAGGTTTATACTTAATTTTAGTTTTAGATCCAGGTTTAAGCCTTTGGCGAAGGTTAGGGCTAAATTTGGGGCTTGGGATAGGGATAGCCTTTGGGTTATGGTAAGGGATGGGTTTAGAACTCAGGATAGAGGTAGGATAGAGTTAGAGTTAGTCTTAGGGATGGGGATAGGTTTAGGTTTAGTGTTAGGGCTAAATTAAGGTTAGAATTATTGCTAGGGTTAGTGTTAGATTTAGGCCTAGGTTTAGGGCTAGTTTTAGGATTAGCATTAGGGTTAGGGTAAGGAAAGAAGATACAGCTATGTTTAGTGCTAGGACAAGGGATAAAATTAGGGTTAGGTTAGGGTTAAAATTAGGGTTAGGATTAAATATAGACTTAGAACTAAGTTTAGAGCTAGGGATAGGGCTAATGTCAGGTCTAGAGTTAAGGTTAGGCTAGGGTTAGGGATAGGGCTATGGCTCAGTTTTGTTTTAGAAATAGGTCTAGGGTTGGGGCTAGATTGATGATTAGCGATAGTGTTAGGGCTAGTGGTAGGGTGAAGTTTAGGCTTAGATTTATTGTTATGGTTAGGTCTAGGTTTAGGGCTATAGCTAGGGTTAGGGCTAAGATTAGGGCTAGTGATAGGGTTATGGTAATGGATAGGGTTAGAAGTAGAAATAGGGCAAGGGCGAGAGTTTTAGTTAGTTTTGGGCTACGGTTAGGGGTAGGTTTAGGGTTAGGGCTAAATTAGGTCTAGGATTAGCGCTAGGGTTAGTGTTAGGGTTAGGCCTAGAGTTAGGGTTAGGGTTAATGTTAGGGTTAGGATTAGATTTAGGGGAAGGGATAGGGTTATAGCTAGCTTTAGTGCTATGGCAAGGGTTAGAATTAGGGTTAGGGCTAATGTTTGGGCTTGGGTTAGAATTAAGGCTAGTTTTATGATTAAGCTGAGGGTTTATATTAGGGCAAGGGCTAGGATTAGGGCTAGGGCTAATGTCAGGTCTAGGTTTATGGTTAGTATTAGTTTTAGTGTTAGGTTATATCTATGTCTAATATAAGGGTTAGGTTTAGGGTAGGGGACAGGTTTAGAGCTAGGTGTATTATAAGGATCAGTGTCCGGGTAGGGTTTGGTTTAGGTTAAGATTTAGGGTTAATTCTTGTATTAGTGGTGGGTTAGGGTTAGGATTAGGGTAATGGATAGAATTAGGTTTATGGTTCCGGGTAAGTTTATAGTAATGGATAGGGTTAGTGTTAGTGATAGGGTTATCGTTAGGCCTAGGGATAGCATTTGGATTAGGCTTATCTTTAGGGTAATGGATAAGGTTAGAGCTAAGGTTAGGTCTAAGGTTAAGGTTAGAATGCGGGTTAGGGTTAGGGTTTGGCCTAGGGTTAATGATAAGGTTAGGTTTAGGGTATGTGTATGCATTTGAGCTAGGGTTAGGACTACGGCAAGGGTTAGGGTTTGAGTCAGGGCTGGGGTTAGGTTTAGGTTTAGGGTTATGGTTAGACTAAGGATTAGAGTTTGAGCTAGGATTATGGCTAGGGCAAGGGTTAGTATTAGGGTTAGTTCTAAGGTTATGGTTAGGGTTATGATTAGGGCTAGGTTTAGGGCTAGGATAAGGGCTAGGTTTAGGGCTAGGATAAGGGCTAGGTTTTGTTTGATATTTAGGAATAATGTTAGGGCTATGGGTAATGTAAGAGCTAGGGCTATGGTTAAGGCTCTTATTAGGGTTAGGGTTATGGATAAGTCTATTGTTAGGGTTAGGTTTTGGTTTAGGATAAGGTTTAGAGCTAGGGTTTTTATTAGGTTAAGGGTCATTGTTGGGTTAGGGTTAGTTTTATTGTTAGGGCCACAAATATGGCTAGCATTTGGTCTAATGATAGGTTTAGTCTTTATGTTAGGTTAAGGGTTATTGTTAGGGCTAGTGCTAGGTTTTTGTTTAGGGCTAAGACTAGATTTATGATTCTATTTAGAATTAGGTTTGGTCTAGTGCTAGTGTTACTGTTAGGTTTATGTTTAAGTTAACCCGTAGAGGTAGTGTTAGGGTTCGGTTTAGGGTTAGGGTCAGGTTTAGATCTAGGGTTAGTGTTAGGGTCAGAAGAAGAGTCAGGGTTAGGGTTACAGTTAGAGCTAGAATGAGGGCTAGGTTTAGGACTAGTAATAGATTAAGGGTTTGGGGTAGGTTGAGAATTATGGTAGCATTAGGGTGAGGGTTTGTCTTAGGGTAAGGGATAGGGTTAGAGATTCTATTAGGGTTAGGGTTAGGGTTTGTGTTAGGTTTAGGGTTAAACCTAGGATTAGAGCTCAAAATAGGGCTAGGGTTTGTGTTAGCATTAGGGCTACAGCTAATGAAAGAATAGAATTTCGATTAGGGCTAGTTCTAGGTTTATCATTAGGTCAATGTTTAGAGCTAGGGTTACTGGTGCGGTCTGAGTCAGGGTCAGGGTTTTTTCTAGGTTTTGGATTAGGACTCAAATTAGGGCTATGTTTAGGGCTAGGTGTAGTGTTAGGGTTTGGTTTAGCTTAAGAGTTAGGGTTAGGGTTCTGGCTCAGTTTTGTTTTAGGGCTAGGGTAATGTTAGGGCTAGTTTTTCAATTAGCATTAGGATTAGCACTAGTGTAAGAGTGAATTTTGGGGTTAGAACCAGGTTTAGGGCTAGGGTGAAGTTTAGGGCTAGGATTGGGGCTAGAGATAGGGATAGGGTTTGTCATATGGTAAGGTATAGTTTTAGAACTAGTGATAGTGCTAGGGCATGAGTTAGAGTTAGTCTTAGTGCTAAAAATAGTGTTAGGTTTAGGGTTAGGGCTAAATTAGGGCTAGGATTAGCACTACGGTTAGTGGTAGGTTTCTGCCTAGATTTTGGGCTAGGGTTAGGTTTAGCATTAGGGTACAGCAAGGTATGATGTTACAGCTACATTTAGGGCTAGGGCATGGCATAAAATTAGAGTTAGGGCTCATGTTAATGTTAGGGTTAGGATTAAGGCTAGGCTTAAGGATAGGATTAAGGCTAGGAGTTTGTTAGGGTTAGGGCTAGGATTAGGGATAGGGCTAATGTCAGTTCTAGGGTTATGTTTAGGTATATTTTTAGGGTAAGGATTATGGCCAGGTCTATTGTAAGCGTTAGGTTGAGGTTTAGGGTCTGGTTTACAGCTAGGGTATTAGTAGGGTCGGAGTATGGGTTAGGGTATGGGTTAGGTTAAGGTTTAGGCTTAGGGCTCAAATTAGCATTAGGGTTAGTGTTAGGATTAGAATGATGGATATGGTTAGGATTAGGGTTAAGATTAGATTTAGAGTAATGGACAGGTTTAGGGTTAGGGATAGGGTTAGGTTTATGACTAGGGATAGAAATCAGTTAGGGTTATCGTTAGGGTAATAGATTGGATTAGAGCAACAGTTAAGGCTAGGGTTATGGTTAGGTTAAGGCTATGGTTGCGATTAGGCCTACAGTTAGAATTTGGTTATGGTTATGGTTAAGGTAATGGATAAGATTAGACCTAGCGATAGGGCTAGGGTTATGGTTAGGATTAGGGTGCTGGTTTGGGTTAAATTTCGGGCTAGGACAAGGTTTAGGTTTATGGTTAGGTTTACTTTGAGTGTTAAGGCTAGAGTTAGGGTTAGGGGTAGGGTTAAATCTAGGGTTATGGCTCTGATTAGGGCTAGGTTTTGGGTTAGGTTAGGGTAATGTCGGACTACAGCTAATGTTAGAACTAGAGTTATGATTAGGGCTAGTGTTAAGTTTAGCATTATGTCTAAGTCTAGTGTTTACATTAGGTTTTGATTTAGGATGATGATTAGAGATAGAGTTAGTGTTACCATCAGAGTCAGGATCAGTGTTACTGATCATAGTTTGGGATAGACTCGATTAGGGCTAGGGTTTAGGCTAGGTGTAGGGTTAGAGTTTGTGTAAGGATTAGGGTAATAATTTGGGATAGGACTAATATGTCTAGGATTATGATTTGGTTAGGGTAAGGGTTAGGGTTTTGGCTCAGTTTTGTTTTACAGCTACGGTTAGAATTAGGGCTAATTTTAGGATTAGCGATAGTGTTAAAGCTAGTGGTATGGTGAGCTTTAGGCTTCGATTTATTGTTATGGCTAATCTAGGTTTAGGGCTATGGCTAGGTTTAGGGCTATGGCTAGTTTTAGGGTTAAGTGTTAGGGTTATGGTAACAGATAATGTTAGAACTAGAAATAGGGGTAGGGTGAGAGTTAGAGTTAGTCTTAGGGCTAGGGTTAGGGTTAGGTTTAGGATTAGGGCTAAATTAGGTCTAGATTTAGGGTTAGGGTGAGTGTTATGGTTAGGCCTAGGGTTAGGGCTAGGGTTAGGGCTAGTGTTAGATTTAGGTTTAGGGTTAGGGTTAGAGGAAGAGATGGGGTTATAGTTAGGTTTAGGGCTAGGGCAAGGGTTAGAATTAGGGTTAGGGCTACAGTTAGAATTAAGGCTATGTTTAGGGCTAGGATAAGGATTTGTATTAGGGCTAGGGCTAGGATTAGGACTAGGGCTAATGTCAGGTCTAGATTTATGGTTAGTGTTAGTTCTAAAATTAAGGTATGGCTAAGTCTACTGTAAGGGTTACGTTTAGGATAAAGGTCAGGTATAAAGCTAGGTGTAGTATTAGGGACAGGGTCCGGGTAGAGTTTGGTTTAGCTTACGGTTCAGGGTTAAGAATTGAATTAGTGTTGGGGTTAGGGTTAGGGTTAGGGTAATGGATAGCGTTTGGTTTAGGGTTCAGGTTAGATTTAAATTAATGGATAGGGTTAGTGTTAGCGATAGAGTTAGCGTTGGGCCTAGGGTTAGCATTTGAGTTAGGGTTATCTTTAGGTTAATAAATAGGGTTAGAACTTAGTTAAGGGCTAGGGAAAAGGTAAAGATTAGGGCAGGGATCAGGGTTAGGCTTAGGGTTAGTATCAAGGATAGTTTCAGGGTTATGTTTAGGGTAAGGGTTAGAGCTTGAGCTATGATTAGGGCTATGGCAAGGTTGTGGTTAGGTTTAGGTCTAAGGTGACTGCCAGAATTAGGACTAGCATTGTGTCTAGGGATAAGGTTGGTTTTACGTTAGGTTTATGGTATTTTTAGGGCTAGTACTAGGTTTTTGTTTAAGGCTAGGGCTGTATTTATGACTATATGTAGGATCAGGTTAGGTCTAGACCTAGTGTTACTGTTTAGGTTTAGGTATAGGTTTAGTGATAGGGGTAGTGTTAGGGTCAGTTTAGTGTTAGTGTCAGGTTAAGACATAGGGTTAGTGTTAGGTTCAGAATTAGGGTCAGGTTTGGGGTTAGGGTTAGAGGTAGAATGAGGGCTAGGATAGGACTAGTAATAGAGTCAGGGTGTGGGGTAGGCTAAGAATTAAGATTAGGACTAGGGTAGCATTAGGGTGAGGGTTTGACTTAGGGAAAGTGATAGAGTTTGAGATAGGGTTAGGGTTGGGTTTAGATTTAGGGCTAGGGTTAGGCTTAGGGTTAGGGTTAATGTTAGGGTAAGGTTTAGGGTTAGGGTGAGGTTTAGGGTTAGTGTTAGGGTTAGGGATAGGGTAAGGGTTAGGGTTAGTGTTAGGGATAGGTTTAGTGTTAGGTTTAGGTTTAGGGGTATGGTTAGGGTTAGGTTTTGTGGTAGGGTTACGGTTAGGGTTATGGTTTGTGTTGGGATTAGGGTTAGGGTTAGGGTAGGGTTATGGTTAGCATTAGAGTTTGGGTTAGGGTTAGGGTTAGTGTTAGGTTTAGGGTTAGGGTTTGGGTTAGGGTTAGTTTTAGGCTTAGGGTTAGGGTAAAATTTACGGTAAGGTTTAGGGTTAGGGTTATGGTGGAAAAGCAAATCAAGTCAAGATGGTGCCTTGCAGTTTGCCAGGAGGAGTGGTTTGTGAAGCAATGCCAGTGAGCCATTAAGATGATGAGGATTCCTTATTGGCTGACTGCTGTATCTAGATGTTGTTAATTGAGTCAAGTTGTGTTTAATTTGTTATGTATATATGCCTCTGCTGTCTGGCAGAGATGTGGTCCTGCTACCTTGGGTACCGGCTACTTTGAGTTCTTGCTCAGTTCCCGCTGAGTTCACTTGCAATAAAGTAGTTCCTGCTTCAACCTTCAAGTTGCTTGTCACCTCCCGGTTATTTGTGCCCAGCTGGACTATGGCAAATGTTGGCCCATACTGGGGAACTCTGGGATGCCCAGGTGTAAGTGACAAGGTAAGCTGCCCGTCCCTAGAAATAGGTAAGTGGGAGGAAAGCTGCCCATCCCTAAATATAGATAGGACGGGAGGAAAGATCCCTGTCCCTAGAAATAAATAGGACAGGAGGAAATCTGCTCGCCCCTAAGGAAGCAGATAGGGCGAGAGGACAGATGGCCATTTCAAGAAAATAGAAAAATTGATACAATGAATTTTTGTTCCATTTTTGTCTCGTTTTTTTTTTTTTTCCGGTTTTGTTTTTTGTTATCTTGTTGGGTTGCGTTATCTTTGTAGCAGATATATGGGATCAGAAATTAGTAAAAAAACAAGCCGAAAGAGTATTAAGTAAATCGCTAGAGGAAGGATGCACCCCAGTAAAACTAAGAACAGTTAGGGCTTATGCTGATATGATACAAAAATGTAGCCCATGGCTTCTTAAGGAGTAGTTGTTGAATATATCACAAGGGGTCTATCATGGTGGAGATTTAAGGAAGATGGAAAAGAAAAACCCAGGAACTCTGCCAGTTGGCACATTGCCATTATGGATGTTGATAAGATCTTCTTTGCTTAGTCCAAAGCCTTCAGTTCAGACTATGGTAGAGGAAGGAGAAAACATATTTGATCAAGTAAAAGAGAAGGTCTCTCGAGCTAGTCAGACATAGGAAGAAGTTTTAGAGGAGGAAGGGCTATCAGGGGAAAAGTTACAACAGGAGGTTGCTATTAACATTTTTCCATCACCAGAGGGCATAAGTATTCAACCAACAGCTTCACCTATCGAGACAATATATGCTGGGTGGCCCCCAACCCCCATAGTTGATAGATGGGATCCTGAGACAGGAACTCGAAGATTAGCATGCCCTGTATTTGAGGAGGCAGAAGGGCAGCAAATTCACCATGCTTTAGGTTTCAAAACTGTGAAGCAGCTGAATGAGGCTGCAACAACCTATGGTCTTCAAGTGCCTTTTAATGTAAGTATGGTCGAATCCATTACCAACTTGAACATGACACCAGCAGATTGGCCTAGCATGTGCAAAGCTGTGCTAAATGGAGGACAATATTTGCTGTGGAAGGTTGCCAATCAGGAATTTTTTATGGAAATGTCTAGGTGAAATGCAGCAGCCGGTTATCCTCAGAGAAAACTACATATGTTGCTAGGAGAGGGACCTTATGAGGGTCAGCAGCAACAAATTGGATATGATCCTGCCATATACTCACAAATTGCTTCAGCTGTGGATAAGGCATGGAAAACTTTACAAGGACATGGAGATTTCCAAGGTCAATTATCTAAGGAATACAAGGAACTAATGAAGCTTATGCTGAATTTGTAGATAGGCTTATACAAACAACTACCAGAGTCTTGGGGATGCAGAACAAGCGATGCCATTGGAGAAACAGCTAGCCTATGAACAAGCCAAAAGTTGGTATAGGGAGGCCATTAGACCATAGAAACAGAGAGATTTCAGTACATATATTAAATTATGTAGAGACATTAATGAACAGGGGCAAGACTTGGCAGCAGCAGTACAACAGGCTTAGGTGCCAGGCCAAAAACATGTTTTAATTAGGGTCAAGTAGGACATTTTAAAAGGAATTGCCCCATAGGAGGAGGGTTCAATAGAAATGGGTATGATCAAAGGGTTAGAATACCGGGTATTTGCCCACGAAGTCATAGAGGGAGACATTGGGCTTTTGAATGCCATTCTCAGACTACTGTAGAGGGTACTCCATTGTCAAAAAACGGACAAGGACCAGGTGTTTACCCATGATATCATGGAGGAAAACATTGGACTCCATTGCCAAAAAACAGACAGGGGGGCCCAAAGCCCCGGAGCCCATGACCACAAATATAGGGGGCATTGGAGGAACCCAGCAACACCATTAGGGTAATGCCCAGGACACATTATCCATTAGATCCTTTGTCAGACAAACCAGAGGGAGCACAGGGTTGGACATCTGCACCTCCGCCAGAGCAGTATTAACTCCAGAGATGGGAGTTCAAATCATTCCCACAGGGGTAAAATGACCTCTTCCCCAAGGAACAGTAGGCTTTTTATTAGGATGCAGTTCTTCTACTCTAAAAGGACTTATGATAAGACCTGGGATAATTGATCCCAATTATGAATGTGAAATAAAAATTATATAGCCAGTTCTCCAAGGGGTATATCAGTAATTTCACCAGGAGATAGAATTGCACAGTTATTAATAATACCAAGCCTACATGATAAATTTTCCAGTCGTACTGTAGAAAGAGGTTCCAGGGGATTAGGCTCCACAGGTATAGATTGGGCTATGTTTTCTTTACATTTAGATTCTCGCCCTTTGCTAAAATTAAATATACAAGGACATGAATTTAATGGACTACCGGATACAAGTGCTGACCTTAGCATCATCTCTCATCAATAATGGTCAAAACATTGGCCTTTACAACAAGCCACTCAAACGCTTCAAGGCCTAGGAGTGGTGACTAATCCCCATAGAAGTCTGATGGTATTAGATTGGAAGGATCCTGAAGGATGTGAAGGAACTATACAGCCATATATATTGGATCATCTTCCTATAAAATTATGGGGATGAGATGTTCTAGATCAATTAGGATTAACATTAACAAATAACACCAATTCAAATATGCCCACTATTATGGCTAGACAAGGTTTTAGGAAAGAAAAAGGATTAGGAGAACAAGGACAAGGTATAGTGGCACCAACACAAATAGATCAAAAAACATATAAACATGGATTGGGTTTTCGGGAGGGGTCACTGAGATAATAAAAATTACTTGGAAATCTGCAAGGCCAGTGTGGGTTCCTCAGTGGCCCCTGACTAAAGAAAAAATACAAGTAGCCAATGACTTGATCAAACAACAATTAGTGGAGGGGCATATACAACCTTCTGTAACTCCCCATAATACTCCCATTTTTGTCATCAAAAAGAAATGTGGTAAATAGAGATTATTGCAAGATTTAAGAACTATTAATAACGAGATGGTTATCATGGGACCTGCTCAGTCAGGGATTCCTCAATTGTCTGCTTTGCCAAAAACCTGGTATGTTTTAGTTATAGATATTAAAGATTGTTTTTTTTTTTCAATTCCAAATCATCCTGAGGATAGTCCACATTTTGCATGTACTGTCCCTGCACTGAATCATGAAGGTCCTGAACAGAGATATGAATGGAAAGTACTGCCTCAAGCGATGGCTAACAACCCAACTATGTGTCAAATTTATGTTAACAAAGCAATCCAGCCACTTAGAAATCAAAATCCTGAACTACAAATATTTCACTATATGGATGATATATTATTAGCACACAAAGATAAAACAAATTGCTAGAATGGTATGCCAAACTGACAAACTTATTAAAAAATTATAATCTAGAGATAGCAATAGATAAAGTACAATTAAATCTTCCAATTAATTATTTAGGAGTTCTATTGTACTCAACCATGTTTCGACCACCAAAAATTCAAATATGAGTAGATCAACTTAAAACACTTAATGACTTTCAAAAGTTGTTAGGAGACATAAATTGGATAAGAGCTTACCTAGGCATATCAACAGGAGAGTTGGGACATTTATTTGATATCATAAAACGTCCATTAGATACAAATTCACCCCACATGTTAATGCCTGAAGCAAGAAAGACATTAAAACTCATTGAAACATATAAGGAAAATATGCATTTGGATAGAATTGATATAAGTTTGCCTTTATTATTTATTGTACTACCAACAAAAAATATGCCTACAGGAGTATTTTGGCAAGAAGGTCCATTATTATGGATACATTTATCTTATTCTCCTAACACTATTCTTACTAGGTATCCTGAGGTTGTAGGACAATTAATACTCAAAGGAATAATAGCAGCAAAGGGAGTGTTTGGAATTTCTCCTAATAAAATTATCACTCCATATACTATGGATAAAATTAACGAATTAGCTAATGAGTTAAATACTTGGAAAATAATTATGTGCAAATCTATTTGTTTATTTGATAATCACTTGCCATCTAATCCTTTGTTGTCTTTTTGGTCCTCGCATCCTGTAGTTTTTCCAAAAATGACAAGAAAAACGCCTATCATGAATGCTCCAAATATATTCACTGATGGGTCAAATAATGGTACAGCAGCAGTAGTTCCCCCTGACCAAGCTTTTACATTTTTAGTACCCAAACAATCAGCTCAAAAGGTAGAGCTTAATGCAGTATTACAAGCTTTTTTGATGTTTAAAGATTCCATATTTAATTTATTTTCTGACAGTTTATATATAGTTAATGCTATAAACTCCCTTGAAGATGCTGGTAGGATTTCCCCTTCCTCTACTGTTTTCTCTTTGTTTTCTGCTATACAAAGTTTAATCTGGGACAGAAAAGATCCATCCTTTATAGGACATATCAGGGCACATAAAGGATTGCCTGGAGACCTTAGTTTGGGCAATTATTTAGCAGAGAAAACCACACATGACATACATATTTTTTCTGAACTAGAAGAAGCTACAAATTTTCACAAATCCTTCCATGTCAATGCTAATACCTTTCAAAAGTGTTTTAGAATAACTAAGGAGAAGGCTAGACATATAATAAAACAATGTCAAAATTGTGTGACCTTTTTAACACAAGTTAATCTTGCAATTAATCTTAGAGGAATAATATCTAATCATATCTGTCAGATGGATGTCCCACATTTACCAGCATTTGGAAAATTAAAATATTTACATGTACAGTTAATACTTCTTCTAGATATTTATATGGGCTCCCTTCATACTGGAGAAAAAACTAAAGATATTATATCTCATTGTTTACCAAATTTGCCACTGTGGACATTCCAAAACAGTTAAAAACAGATAATGGCCCTGGCTATACTTCTACTTCTTTCAAGCAATTTTGCTCATCATTTGGCATTACTCACATAACAGTAATCCCATATAATCCACAGGGACAAGGCATAGTTGAAAAAGCTCATCAAACTATTTAAATGTACTTATTAAAAAAAGAGGGAATTGGGATGGGATATAAATCCCCCAAAGATAAACTTAACATAACCCTTTTTACGTTAAACTTTTTAAATTTGGATTCATCAAGACTTAGTGCTGTGGAAAGGTACAAGTCTCCAAAAAATGTACATAAGCCAAAGGTACTTTGGAAAGATATTCTAACTGGACAATGGAAAGGTCCTGACCCAGTGATTGTCTGGAGTTGGGGGACTGTTTGTATGTTTCCACAGGGAGAACGGCAACCGATTTGGATTCCAGAGAGACTAACTAAAGCGATTTCTACAGACCAAAAAGAAGATGATTTGGCTCAAATCCATAATAGCTGATATGCAGAACCCCAGTTTAACTATCATTACATCTGTGATAATGGTTCTCCTACACCTGGAGGCTAATTAACACCACTAAGGCCTATTTCAAATGTAAAAAACCTTGAGGTTTACTTGTGAGAATACCGTCAAACACATATGCAAGTTACAAAAATAATTTTTTCTATTTTATTTTTTGAGCTCATACAGACCTACTTTAATATTTTTTCTAATCTATTTTTTGGATTAACTGAAGAGTTTTTAAACATTGCAGTGGAGATTTTATCTGTGAAAAACTACTAGGCCTTTACTATTGTGTTATGTGTGCACACTTGTGTTATGTGTTGTATGTCTGTATGTGCATATGTCCATATATCAGGAGCACTCATGAAAAAATGGATCAAAATATCTTGTATTCACGTGATTTAAACAGTTTAATTTCAATTGAGTATTGTTTTAATATGTGAACAATAAAGGAGGTTAACAGATCTGTTTGTTTACTTTCACCTTTCCTTTTCATTATATCTAATAATTCTGTTCAGGATAATGTAAATTGTTTAGAAAATTGTTTTCTTAGTGCCTGCTGGAATGCTACACAATTTTCTTTAGGCATCATTGCCAGAATTCCTACCTTAAGACAAAAAAAGAAGAATTTCCAGTATTAATGAAAACTAAATGAGACTTTGGAATTACAGCTACCATCATCACAGCTGTTGCTGTTTCTGGTGCTGCCGCTATAGCTTCTGTGATAGCTATCACACAAACTGTATAAACTGATGCATCAATGAATAATGTAACTTAACAAGTGATGCTCAATCAAAGAGTCGATTTGCTTTGAGAAGAAATAGACATATTAATGGATTTCTCTGCTTTGAGCTGCTTGTGGAACTTACCTGGACTGTGTATTACTTATATGCATTATGAACTGATACAACAAATTGTAATAGTTCCAGGGTATCTTTGCTGACAGTGTCATTGGTGGTACAGTTTTTCCAGGGGTTTCTCACTTGCAGCCGTCAATGGCTTGATATTGTGGCCTTTTATATCCTCCTCCTTCTGCTTGTAGCAGGTTGTTTATGGTGTTTGTGTAAAAACCACTATGATCATTATCCACAAGTATGGGTAAGTGTGTTGTGCCGGTAGTCAAAGACAGGTAAGATCCAATTACAATGGTACCAACCTAAGACAAGAGGCTGATACGATTTGAGGTCAGACCATCCAATGACGGGTAAGGACCATATGTAGTATTGGACAACCTAAAACAGGCATGGTCCCAAAGCCACATACTTGTTGTTTAATAAAAAAAAAGGGAGGAGATGTTGGGGATGCAAATCAAGTCAAGATGGCGCCTGGCAGTTTGCCAGGAGGAGTGGTTTGTGAAGCAACGCCAGGGAGCCATTAAGATGATGAGGATTACTTATTGGCTGACTGCTGTATCTAGATGATGTTAATTGAGTCAAGCTGTGTGTAATTTGTTATATATATATATATATATATATATATATATATATATATATATATATATATATATATATATGGCTAGAAGAAAATTCTCCTTCAAAGAATAGCCTGACACTTACAAGAAACAGCCCCCTGGGAGACATCCTGCCTGGGAGACACCCTGCAGCCACCTATCTCCCTGAGACATCCTGCGGTTATCTCACCTTGTGCAGACATCCAGCAACTGCTGATAAGAGAGCTTCCCCATCCCCAGCGTACAAATACCCCTGTGTGAACAATAAAAGTTTGCAGCTTGATCAGAACTCCTGTCTTGCTGTCATCCTTCTGTGTCTCTTGTCCCTTCATTCCTCCCCATCTAGGTTCGCTGCCCACGTTGATGTGTCCTGCCGGTCGGGACATTTGGCGCCCAGTGTGGGGCTCGAGCCTTTGACTGAGGGGGAACGCCATCCTCCAGGAAGACTTGGCCAAGCGGGAGCTCGGGTTCGCCTCGGCAGACACGACTGAGATACAGATCCAGGAGGAGAGTGAGGACGATGCAAGGTGAGTGACCCACCATGGGACAAGCAGTTTCGTCACATGATTTGTTTTTGTCAGGCCTCAAGGAGGCCCTCAAGACACGGGGGGCGCGTGTTAAGAAAAAGGACTTAAAATTATTCTTTTCATACATAGGAGAATTGTGTCCATGGTTTCCCCTTGAAGGGACCATTGATGGTAAAAGATGGCTTAGAGTGGAGACTGTTTAAAAGATTATTATGAATCCTTTGGCCCAGAAAAGGTGCCTGTTCCCACCTTTTCTTACTGGAACTTAATTAATGAACTTCTTAAAAGTTCACCCTTTGACAATGGTACCTTAAAACTTGTCAGGATTGGGGAAGAGGTGATGCAAAAGACCTCTCTTCCCCGAGGCATGGCCTTCAGTTAGTATAGACACAGATCCTTCTCAGTCTCCCCAGGACCCTGGGAACCTTCCTGGTCCCACTCAAAATCCCACCCTAATAAATAAGGCTCCAATGGTTACCAACCACCTTTCTCCAGTTTTAAATCCTGGAGACACATTGACCCCTGGAGAGGAGGCTACCTTGGAGAAGGAAGCAGCTCGCTACCATTCAGAAGACCTGCCACCTCTCAGGACCCGGCCTTAGGACTTACACATCCCCCTCCCTCCTATATCCCTCCTGCCTTTTGTGCTCCGGCCCTTCAGGGGCCAACTGCCCCCTCAGATATTTTTTCTCCACTTCCCCTGCCTAACCTGGCTCCCTTGCGAGAGTCTCTCCAACATAGACGGGAACAGATCCAACTTTTAAAAGAATTAAGATCCCTTGACTCTGAGCTCCGCTCATTAGCCTTAGGCAAGGAGTCAACCCGAGCTGGCCCAAGGCGATCTAATACAAAGGCTAAGCTGAGCCATCGGCCAGTTCTCGCCTTCCCAGTCACCCGCAGTCAGACAGATAAGCCCGCCCAGGCTGAAGACTCAGAGGAGGATCTAGAGGAGGAAGTGGCAGAAAGGGATCAAGGGGATGAAGCGGGGGAAGGGCAAGAGAAAGATCAGGGCTCAGAGGATGAGGAGTTCACCCCTAGGCAGGAAGAAACCCAGAGTGTCTACAAAAAATTAAGCCTGCATTTTCTGGAAAAACTTAAAAAAGTCTTGTGCTCACTATGGCCCCACTGCGCCTTACACATTGGCTTTACTAGAGAGCCACAGTGCACAATGGCTTACTCCCAATGATTGGAAATTTTTAGCCCGAGCTACCCTCAGTGCTGGAGACTTCCTGTTATGGAATGCAGATTTCAAAGAGCACTGCCGGGAAACTGCTCAAAAAAATTTAACTAAGGCCTCCTCTAAATCCTGGACTTATGTTAAGCTAGTGGGCAATGCGCCTTTTGACACTAACCCTAAACAGGCGCGTTTCCCTGCTGGACTTTTGGCACAGATTCAGACGGCTGGCTTACATGCTTGGAGACGCCTCCCTCAAAAGGGCTCGGCTACCACTTCCCTAGCAAAAATTCGACAAGGGCCTGAGGAGCCTTACAGCGACTTTGTTGCCCGGCTTAACCTAGCCGCGGAGCGCCTGCTTGGACCAAGCAAAAGCGAAAGCACCTTTGTAAAACATCTTGCCTTTGAAAACGCCAACCCGGCATGTCAGGATGTTCTTCGACCACATAAGGATAAAGGGGAACTTTCTGACTTTATTAGACTCTGTGCCGGGGTGGGTGCAGCCCATGCCATGGGTCTGGCCATAGGTGCTGCCTTTACTAAGGCCTTTCGCAATCCTGGCTCATGTACTTGCTTTACTTGTAAACAACCTGGCCATTTTGCACGCGAGTGTCCGACAGGCAAACAAAGCCTAGGGATAGCTTCTCCTCAAACCGGGGCTAAACCGCCCCCAGCCACCCTTTGCCCTAGATGTGGTAAAGGTCGTCACTGGGCCAGTGAGTGTAGATCTAAGACAAATGCCCTTGGACAGCCTAATTCTTCCCTCTTCTCGGGAAACTTCCTGCTGGCCCCGACCTCCCCCAGGACAAACCCAGGGGCAATAAGGTTTGTTCCCTCCCAAACTCCCAACCTACCTCAAAATCCTTCTCCACAATTGCCTCCCTCCAACGAGCCACCCCAGGCAGCGCAGGATTGGACCTCTGTGCCACCACCAATACAGTATTAGACTCCATGCAAGGGCCCCAGATAATACCCACTGGAATTATGGGTCCCCCTCCATCTCATACTTGTGCCCTTATTCTTGGAAGAGCCTCTACTACCTTACAAGGTGTTCAGGTCTTCCCTGGTATTATTGATAATGATTTCACTGGAGAAATAAAAATACTGGCCACAGCTATTAATGGAGTTGCGGCCATCCCAGCAGGAACAAGACTTGCACAATTAATACTCCTTCCCTTAGACTCAGGAGGCACTTCCACCACCCAAACCCTACCGTGGGGGACTGCCTCCTTGGGCTCCTCTGATGTGTATTGGGTTCAGCCCATTTCTCACAATAGACCCACCCTTGCCTTATTTATTGAAGGAAAGGTCTTCCAAGGAATCCTAGATACTGGGGCTGATGCCACAATTATCTCTCAAAAATACTGGCCATCAGGTTGGCCCCTCACCCCATCCTTGACTGACCTTAAAGGGATAGGACAGTCAAGAAATCCTTTGGTCAGCTCTAGGGCTCTTAGCTGGACTGATAAAGAGGGTAATAAGGGAAATGTCACTCCTTTCGTTGTTCCTGACCTCAATGTTAACCTATGGAGCCGAGATATTTTGAGTCAAATGGAAGTTATTCTTGCCAGTCCCAATTCCATGGTGACTCATCAAATGCTTCGTATGAATTTTGTTCCTGGTACAGGCCTTGGGAGACTGAGACATGGACTGGTTGAGCCCATACAACCCATACAAAAAACAAATACATATGGACTTGGGTATTCGGATTTTTAGTGTCGGTCCCTGACCCTCCTGTACCCCATGTAGATAAGATTATTTGGGAGACTCAGACTCCTGTGTGGGTGGATCAGTGGCCCCTTACCCAAGAAAAATTGGAGGCTGCCTCCATGTTAGTGCAGGAGCCGCTGGCAGCCGGCCATGTAGAGCCCTCAACCTCACCATGGAATACTCCTATTTTTGTTATCAAGAAAAAATCAGGCAAGTGGCGCCTTTTACAAGATTTGAGCACCATTAATAAAGTTATACACCCAATTGGAGCACTACAGCCAGGCATTCCCACACCAGTGGCTATTCCCAAAAACTATTGTAAAATGGTTATTGACTTAAAAGATTGCTTCTTTACCATTCCTTTACATCCTAAGGATAGACCTATTTTGCCTTTAGTCTCCCTCACATTAATTTTCAGGGCCCTATGCAGAGATTTCAATGGAAGGTTCTTCCCCAAGGTATGGCCAACAGCCCTAGTCTTTGCCAAAAATACGTGGCTCAAGCAGTAGACCCTGTGAGAGAGCGATGGCCACGAATTTATATTTTACATTACATGGATGATTTGTTAATTGCTGCACCTAATACCCATGACCTTAATAATTGTTACTTGGACCTTTACAAAGCCCTCACTACCTTGGGACTACAGATAGCTCCTGATAAGGTTCAAACACAGGACCCTTATACCTATTTGGGACTTAAACTTCAAGATAATCAGATCCAAATTCCTAAAATACAACTACGTGTGGACCATCTTCACACCCTTAATGATTTTCAAAAATTACTGGGGGATATTCAATGGCTAAGACCATATTTAAAATTACCCACTTGTGTACTTTTGCCCCTTAATGATATTTTGAGAGGTGATTCCCACCCCTCCTCCCCTCAAAAGCTTACTCCCGAGGCACGACAGGCATTAAACCAAGTCACAGAAGCCATTGCCCAACAGTTTGTTACACAAATTTCTTATAACCTTCCTCTGGTTCTGGTTATTATACACACTCCTCATACACCCACAGGAATATTTTGGCAGCAGGATCCACATTTTAAAAATAAAGGCTGTCCCTTGCTTTGGGTCCATTTACCCACCACATCCTCCAAGGTTATTACTGTTTATCCTGCTCAGGTAGCTTCTATTATTATCAAAGGTCGCTTGCTTTCTCGACAACATTTTGGCAAAGACCCTAATAATATTTTAATTCCATATACTAAGGACCAAACCCAATTTTTACTACAGACAGGGGATGAATGGGGTATTGCCCTATCAGGCTTTTTGGGAACAATTGATAACCACCTCCCCAATGACCCCCTTTTACATTTTGCCCAATTACATCCATTTATTTTTCCCAAAATTACTCAAAAGGCTCCCATTCCTCAAGCACTTACTGTCTTTACAGATGGTTCCAGTAATGGCCGATCAGTCTTTGTTGTCAATAACCAGCCTACCACCTTTGATACTGTCTATCAGTCAGCACAGCTTGTGGAATTGTTTGGCATAACACAAGTTTTTATAACATTTTTTGATAAGCCTATTAATATTTATACAGACAGTGCCTACATTGCTCATTCTGTGCCCCTGCTGGAGATTTCACCCACCATTAAGGCTTCTTCCAATGCGGCCTTTCTGTTTCACCAGCTTCAGCAGCTAATTCAGGCCAGACAACACCCATTTTTCTTAGGACACATCAGGGCACACTCTAATCTTCCCGGCCCTCTAACACAAGGTAATGCCCAAGCTGATGCAGTAACTCGTTCCATCTTTCCAATTTTTGTTGTCTCCATTCAAAAGGCCACGGAGTTACACAATCTTCACCATCTAAATTCCCAGAGCCTTCGATTACTTTGTAAAATTACCAGGCAGCAGGCACGAGAAATAGTAAAAGCATGTCCTGCTTGCACTGTCTCCCTCCCCATTCAACACTTGGGAGTTAACCCACGAGGATTGCTGCCCAATCAGGTTTGGCAAATGGATGTTACTCATTTTCCTGAATTTGGAAAAACCAAATATATACACGTTTCTATAGATACCTTCAGTGGCTTTATTTTTGCATCACCACATTCTGGAGAGGCTACCAAAGATGTCCTTTCTCATCTTGTTTCAGCCTTTTCCGTAATGGGTAAACCAATACATATTAAAACAGATAATGGTCCTGCATATACCAGTGCCAAGTTTAAACAGTTTTGTGCTACCTTACAAATTTGTCATACTACTGGAATTCCATACAACCCTCAGGGCCAAGGCATTGTGGAACGTGCCCACCTTACCTTAAAGACTTGGCTAACCCACCTTAAGGCTTCCGCCCTTGTACTTACCACTCCCAGGGATCGCCTTAACCATGCATTATTTGCCCTTAATTTTCTTACCCTAGACAGTGAAGGCCATTTGGCCGCAGACAGACACTGGCATCCCTCGTCCAATTCTGTTCGCCCACCTGTTATGTGGGGCGATCCCCTTACAAATAAATGGAAAGGCCCAGATCCTGTCCTCATCTGGGGACGAGGCTCAGCTTGTGTTTTGGACCAAGAGCAAGCAGCCCCAAGATGGTTACCAGAACGCCTGGTTAAACAGGTTAATGACTTACCTCAACCCAGGGACGGAGGCCCTCCCCCTGAGGACAAATTTTTCTCTTTTGCAGATGCAGCCAACAATCTGTGTGAGGATCCTGCTTAAGGCACTTCTGCTGAACAGGTTTGTATACGGAGGCCTTGGCATCCACCTTCCAACATCATGGAGTACCTTTTTGGCCCCCCCTGCGAATGCAAGGGAGGATCTTGGACTCAGGCTCCCACTAGTTGGACCCAGACTGCTGACTGCGTGACTAAGGTGGCTTACCTCCATTCCCAGGTTGACCATAAACTCGGAGGAGTTCATCAGCCTAAATGGGTATGTGTCAACAAGCCAAAGATTATTCCTCCTAGTACAAGTAAAGTTCTCCAAAATTGTTCTGCAACTTGCATGCATACCCAGGCGATGCATGTCTCCTGTTATGCGTCAGCCTCAATTTGTGTTAACAAGCAGGGAGAACAATTTTTTGAAGCCACCCTAACTAAAACTCATGCATCAGAGGGGACCACTATTCATTATACCCCCGTTCTCTTTGACCGGGGAGGAGAAGGCATATACACCAAGTTACAGTCAGCTGGGTGCCAAGGCACTGTTGGTAAACCCTCCTGCTGGCCCATTAAGGCCCCTACAGGGGTCTCTGATGGTGGAGGACCCACTGATGCTGTCAAGCATCTTCAGATAATCAAACTTTTGAAACCCCAAATCCCTGAGCTCACATATCATCCCTTAATGCTGCCTAAATCCCAGCTCCCAGATTTAGATACCAATACATTAGATATTTTGGAAACTACCTTCTCCTTGCTTAATAATTCCAACCCCACCCTTGCTAGTGATTGCTGGCTTTGCATGACAACAGGGGCAATCATGCCTATGGCAGTTCCTATTAATTCTATCATAGACAATGATAATACACGCCAACCTGGATTTCCTTTTAAAGTACAGCCTATAGGCACTTTTACATCATGTCTTTTAGGTGTGATGCAGAATAATACCTATGATATTGATGTTGGAGTTACTTCCTTTGGAAATTGCTCAACAGTACAAAATTATTCCTCACCCACCCCATCTCTTTGTCCCCCAAATGGCACAGTTTTTATATGTGGAGGAAACTCAGCCTTCCCCAGACTTCCAGCAAATTGGACTGGTGGCTGTGTTCTTGCATTATTACTCCCTGATATGACTGTTGTCCCAGGAGATGAACCTCTACCCATTCCTAGCCTAGACATCTTAGTCAAAAGACACAGGCGGGCAATACAGGCCTTACCACTCCTTGCCAGCCTTGGAATAACAGCTGCTGTGGGCAAAGGTACAGCTGGCTTAGGCACGGCTGTACACTCTTACCGTCGCCTATCTCAACAACTTATAGATGATGTACAAACTCTATCAGGAACTATTAAAGATTTACAGGACCAAATAGACTCCCTGGCAGAAGTGGTCCTTCAAAACAGACGAGGCTTAGATTTGCTGACAGCTAACCAGGGAGGTATTTGCTTGGCCTTAAGGGAAAGATGCTGCTTTTATGCCAATAAATCAGGCATAGTACGCACTAAAATTAAGCAGCTTCAAGAAGATCTAGAAAAGAGAAGAAGAGAACTATTTGAAAATCCCCTCTGGACTGGGCTTAATGGATTTTTACCCTACCTTCTTCCCTTATTAGGCCCTTTGTTGGGTTTACTTTTAATGGTGTCCATAGGACCCTGCATTATAAACAGGCTGGTACAATTTATTAAAGAACAGATTAATATTTTGGCCTCTAAGCCCATACAGGTCCACTATCATCATCTGGAGATGGAAGACCATGCTGCCAACATTTAAAAGGATGTTCTACCCTTCTCACAGGCTTATTTCTTAAGTTTACATCCCCACAGATCTCTCTTTCTTATATAAAAGTATAAGTAACAGCTCTGACCAACCATCTTCTGCCCTTGCCATAAGGGTTCGCTCCTCCATGGGCCCCTCTGCTTGGGGGAGGACGCACCCATGGAGTGAGGACGTTAGGCCAAAATAACGGAGGGTGCAGGAAGGACTGCAGGAGGATGGATCCACGGATCCCAAAACCCAAGACCTCTGAGTGACACGCTCTGGTGCATGGCGGTTGGCATGCTTCTCCCTCAAAACCGTCTCCTACAAAAACATGCCAAGGCCACGAAATCTCCTAGTAAAGATGCTCGCTCGGATCCGGAGATATTCTAAGGCCTCCTAGAGGAACAGAGCCTCTATCACCCCTAAAAGCATGGCCAATAAGGTATGGTCAAATATTTTATATAAGAAAGGGGGAAAATGTCAGGGGCTAGAAGGAAATTCTCCTTCAAAGAATAGCCTGACACTTACAAGAAACAGCCCCCTGGGAGACATCCTGCCTGGGAGACACCCTGCAGCCATCTATCTCCCTGAGACATCCTGCGGCCACCTATCTTCCTGAAACATTTTGCGGTTATCTCACCTTGTGCAGACATCCAGCAACTGCTGATAAGAGAGATTCCCCATCCCCAGCGTACAAATACCCCTGTGTGAACAATAAAAGTTTGCAGCTTGATCAGAACTCCTGTCTTGCTGTCATCCTTCTGTGTCTCTTGTCCCTTCATTCCTCCCCATCTAGGTTCGCTGCCCACGTTGATGTGTCCTGCTGGTTGGTCGGGATATACATATATATATATATATATATATATATATATATATATATATATATATATATATATATATATATACCTCTGCTGTCCGGCAGAGAAGCAGCTCCTGCTACCTTTGTTGCCCGCTACTTTGAGTTCTCACTCAGTTCCCGCTGAGTTCACTTGCAATAAAGTACTTCCCGCTTCAACTTTCAAGTTGCTTGTCACCTCCCAGTTATTTGTGCCCAGCAAGACTCCGGAAAGGTTAGGGCTAGGTTTAACTTTAGGGTTAGGATTAGGGTTAGGTTTAGGGTTAGGGTAAGTGTTAAGGTTAGGGATATAGTTAGGGTCACTGATAGGGTTAGGGTTCAGGTTAGAATAAGGTTTAGGGTTAATGTTAGGGTTGGGGTTAGGGTTAGGGTTAGGGTAAGGTTTAGGGTTAGGGTTAGGGTTAGGGTTAGTGTTACGGTTAGAGTTAGTGTTAGGTTTAGTGTTAAGGTTAGATTTAGAATTAGGTTTAGTGTTAGGTTTAGGGTTATGTTTATACTTAGGGTTAGACTTAAGGTTAGGGTTAGTGTAAGGGTTAAATTTAGGGATGTTAGGGTTAGGATTAGGGTTAGGGTTAATTATAAGTTTAGGTTTAAGGTTAGGTTTAGTGTTCGTGATAGTGTTAGGGAAAGGGTTAGGTTTAATCACTGTTAGGGTCATGATTATGGTTAGGGTAAGGGTTAGGGTTAGGGTAAATGTTAAGGTTAGGGTTAGGGTTAGGATTAGTGTTAGGGGTAGTGTTAGGGTTAGGCTTAAGGTAGGGTTAGCGTTAGGCATAGGGTTAGTGTTAGTCTTAGGGTTAAGATTAAGGTTAGTGTTAGGATTGGTGTTAGGTTTAGGGTTAGGGTTACAGTTAGGGTTAGGGTTAGGGTAAGTGGTAGGGATACGGTTAGGTTTAGGTTTATGGTTAGGTTTAGTTTTAGGGTTAGGGTTAGGATTAGGTTTAGTGTTAGGTTTGGTGTTATGGTTAGGTTTAGTGTTAGTGTAAGGGTGAGTGTTAGAGTTAGTTTTAGGGTTATATTTTATGGTTAGAGTGAGGGTTAGGCTTAGGGTTAGGGTTAGTCTTAGGATTAGGGTTAGGGTTAGTGTTAGTGTTAGGCTTAGGGTTAGGGTGAGGTTTAATGTTAGGGTTAGTGATAAATTTATGGTTAGGGATAGGCTTAGTGTTAGAATTAGGGTTACAGTTAGGGTTAGTGTTAGGTTTATGGTTAGGGTTTGTTTAGGGTTAGTGTTAGGCTTAGGGTTAATATTAGGATTAGGGTTAGGTTTAGGGTTAGGGTTAGGGTTAGGTGTAGTGTTACAGTTGAAATTAGGGTTATTTTTAGGGTTATATTTAGGGTTAGTTTAGGGATAGGGTTAGGGTTAGGGTTAGTGTTAGGGTTGGGGCTAGGGTTATGGTTATGGTTAGGGTTAGTGTTCCTGTTAGGTTTTGGCATAGGAATAGTGTTTGGTATAGTTTTAGTTAGGGTCAGTGATATGGTTACCATTAGGATTAGGGTAAGGTTTAGAATTAGGGTTAGGGTTAGGATTAGTTTAAGGGTATGTGTTATGATTAGTGTTTGGGTTAGGGTTAGAGTCAGCTTTATGGTAAGTTTAAGGTTCATGTTAAGGTTAGGGTTAGGATTAATGTTAGGGATAGGGTTAGAGTTAATGTTAGGGTTATGGATACAGTTAGAAATAGTGTTAGGTTTTGGGATAAGTTTAGGGTTACTGTTACGGTTAGGGTTAGGTTTTGTGTTATTGTAAGGATTAGGCTTAGGGTATGGATTAGTGTTAGGTTTAGGGTTAGGAGTAGGGTTACTGTACGGGTTAGGGTTAGAATTAGGGTTACTTTTAGAGTATTGGTGATGTTTAGGTTTAGGGATTGAGTTAGGGTTAGGGTTAGTTTAAGATTTATATTGACGTTAAGGTTTAGGGTTAGGGTTAGTGTTAGGAATAGGGTTATGTTTTGTGTTAAGGTTAGGTTTGGGTTAGGATTTATTTTAGGGTTAGTTTTAGGGTTATGGTTGGATTATGGTTAGAGGTAGGGTTAGGATTAGTGTTAGGATTAAATGTAGGGTTAGGATTAGTGTTAGGATTAGGGATAGGGTTAGGGTTAGGATAAGGGTTAGGGTAAGGCTTGGGGTTATGATTAAGTTTTGTGATAGGGTTAGGGTTTGGGTTAGGGTTAAGGATAGGGTTAGGTTTATGGTGAATTTTAGGTTTAGAGGTCGGGGTAGTTTTAGGGTTTGTTGTAGGGTTAATGGTAGGGTTAGGTTTATGGTTAGGGATAAGGTTATTGTTAGATTTAGGGTAAGGTTTAAGGTTAGTGTTAGTGTTACAGGTAGGGTTATTGTTAGGGTTAATGTTAGGTTTAGAATTAGGGTTAGGGTTAGGGTTAGGGATAGTCTTATGGTTCTGCTTAGGGTTAGGGTTAGGGCAAGTGTTAGGTTTAGGTTTTGGGTTAGGATTACTGATTTGGTTAAGGTTATGTATAGGGTTAATGTTAGGTTTGGGGTTAGAGTTAGGGTTAGGGTTAGTGTTAGGGTAAGGGTTAAGGTTCGTGTTAAATTTAGTGTTAGGTTCAGTGTTAGGGTTAGGGTTAGTGTTAGTCTTAGGTTTAGGGTTAGGGATACAATTAGAAATAGTGTTATGGTTAGGGTTGGGGTATGTGTTAGGGTTAGAATTAGGGTTATGGTTGGATTAGGGTTAGAGTTAGGGTTTGGTTTAGTGGTAGGGTTAAATGTAGGGTTAGGGTTAGTGTTAGAATGAGGGATTGATTTAGTGTTAGGGTAAGGTTTAGTGTTAGGCTTAGGATTAGGATAGGGTTAAGAATAGGTTTTGTGATAGGGTTAGGGTTTAAGTTAGGGTAAGGGATAGGTTAGGTTTAGTTTTAGTGTTAGTGTTAGGGTTAGGGTTAGGTTTAGGATGAGTTTTATGGTTAGGGTTTGTATTATATTTAGGCTTTGTTGTAGGGTTAAAGTTAGGGTTAATGTTCAGTTAGGTTTATGGTTAAGGTTAGGGTTATTGTTAGGTTTCATATTAGGGTTAAGATTAGTGTTAGTGTTACAGTTAGGATTAGAGTTAGGTTTAGTGTTAGGGTTAGGTTTAGGGTTAGGGTTAGTGTTAGGGTTAAGGTTAGAGTTTGGGTTACTGTTAGGGTTAGTGTTAGTGTTTGAGTTAAGTTTAGAGTTAGGGTTAGGTTTAGAGATAGGGTAAATTTAGGGTTAGGATTAGGGTTAGGTTAGGGTTAGGGTTATGGTTAAGGTTAGGGTTTATGTTATGGTTAGTGTTAGTTTTAGTATTAGAATCAGGGTTGCGGTTAGGATTAGGGTTAGATTTAGGGTTAGGGAGAGTTAAGGTTAGGGTTAGTGTTAGTGTTAGGGTTTGTGTCAGCATTAGGGTAAGGTTTAGGTTTAGGTTTAGGGTTATAATAAGAGTTAGTGTTAGTTATAGGGTTAGGGTTACAGTTAGTGTAGGGATAGGGTTAGGGTGAATTTTAGGGTTAGGGTTAGTGTTAGGTTTAGGGTTAGGTTAGGCTTAGGGTTAGGGTTAGGGTTAGGGTTAGGGTTAGGTTGGGGTTTAGAGTTCATGTTAAGGATAGGATTAGGGTTAGGTTTATGAGAGTGTTAGTGTTTGGCTTAGGGTTCGTGTTAGAGTTAGGTTTAGGGTTAGTGTTAAGTTTAGGTTTCGGGTTAGTGTTAGGGTTAGTGTAAGGGTTACGGTTAGGGTTAGCGTTAGTGTTTGGTTTTGTGTTATAATTAGTTTTAGGGTTACTGTTAGGTTTAGGATTAGGGTTCGTTTCAGATTTAGAGTTAAGTTTAGTTTTAATGTAAGAGTTAGGGTTAGGGTTAAGGTTATGGTTAGGGTCTGGGTTAGTGTTAGGATGAGGTTTATGGTTCGTTTAAGGGTTTGGGTTAGTGTTTGCATTAGTGATAGGTTTACAGTTAGGGTTAAAGTTAGGTTTCGGGTTAGGTATAGGTTTAAGGTTATTGTTATTGTTAGGGTTAGGATTACTTTTAGGTTAAGGTAAGGGTGGGGTTATGGTTAGGGTTAGTGTTATGGTTAGGATTAGGATTAGATTTTGGGTTAGAATTTCGGTTAGTGATAGGTTTTAGGTTAGGGTTACCATCAGGGTTACTGTTAGGGTTAGATTTAGGGTTTTTTTAGGGTTATGGTTAGGTGTAGGGTAAGGTTTAGGGTTACTGTTAAAGTTAGCGTTTGTGTTCATGTTAGGTTTAGGGTTAGTGTTAGGGTTAGATTAAGAGTTTGGTTTAAGGATAGGGTTTAAGTTAAATTAGGGTTAGGGTTAGGGTTAGGTTTAGTGTTTGTGTTAGGATTAAGATTAGGGTTTGTGTTAGGTTAAGGTTTAGAGTTATGGTTAGGGTTATGGTTAGTGTTAGGGTTAACTTTAGGTTTAGGGTTATATTAATGGTAGGGGCAGGGTTAGGGTTAGGGTTAGAGTTAGGTTTATTATTTGGGTTAGTGTTTGTGTTAGGTTTCGGGTAAGGGTTAGTGTGAAGCTTAGTGTTAGTGTCAGGGTTAGGGTTAGCTTTAGGGTTAGGGTTAGGGTTGTGGTTAGGGTTACAGTTAGGGTTAGGTTAAGGTTAAGGTTAGTGTTTAATTTAGGGTTAGTGTTAGGGTTGTGGTTAGCATTCGTATTACACAGAGAGTTAGTGTTAGTGTTACGTTCGGGTTAGAATTAGGTTTAGGGTTCCTGTTAGGGTTATGGTTAGTGTTAGTGTTAGGTTAAGGTTTAGGGTTAGGGTTAGAGTTAGGGTTAGGCTTAGGATTAGTGTTAGTGTTAGATTAGTGTTAGGGTTGGGGATAGAGTTAGTGTTAGGTTGAAGTTTACATTTAGGATTAATTTTACTGTTAGGTTTATGGTTAGGGTTAGGTTAGGGTTAGGGTTAGTATTAGTGTTAGGGTTAGAGTTAGGGTTAGGTTTAGTGTTAGGTTTTGGTTACACTTAGGGTTTGTGTTAGGGTTAGTGTTACATTTAGGGTTAGACTTTCTCTTAGGATTAGGGTTAGGGTTAGGTTTAGGATGAGTGTTAGTATAAGGATTAGGGTTAGGGTTAGTGTTAGGGTTAGGCTTAGGTTTAGGGTTAGGGTTAGGTTTAGTGTTAGGGTTAGGATTAGAGTTGGGTTTAAGGTTACTGTTATGGTTAGGTTTAGGTTTAGTGTTAGGTTTAGATTTAGGGTTTTAGTTTGGTTTAGGGTTAGTTTTATTGTTAGGGTTAGGGTTACAGTTAGGATTGTGATATGGTTAGGTTTAATGTTAGTGTTAATTTTTTGTTAGGGTTAGAGTTATGATTAGGTTTAGTATTAGGATTAATGTTAGAATTATGTATAGGGTTAT
This sequence comes from Marmota flaviventris, assembly GCF_047511675.1. Taxonomy (NCBI): domain Eukaryota; kingdom Metazoa; phylum Chordata; class Mammalia; order Rodentia; family Sciuridae; genus Marmota; species Marmota flaviventris. The sequence goes on along the minus strand of NC_092518.1, from coordinate 50,358,818 downwards.
GGTTAGGTTTAGATTTAGTGTTAGTGTTTGGGTTAAGTTTATAGTTAGTGTTAGGTTTAAGGTAGTAGTTAGGATTAGGGTTAAGGTTATTAATAGGGTTAGGGTTAGGGTTATGGTTAGTGTTAGTGTTAGGGTTAGGGTGAGTGTTAGGTTTAGGGTTAAGGTTAGGTTTATGGTTAGGGTTAATAACAGAGTCAGGATTAGGGTTAGTGTTAGGGTCAGGTTTAGGTTAGGGTTAAGTTTAGGGTTAGTGTTAGGTTTAGGGTTTGGGTTAGGGTTAGTTTTAGAGTTAGAGTTAGATTTAGGATTAGGGTTAGGGTTAGGTTTTGTCTTAGGATTAGGGTTAGGGTTTGTGTTAGGGTTAAATTTAGGGGTAGTCTTTTGTTAGGGTCAGGGTTACGGTTAGTGTAATGGATACGGATAGGGTAAGGGTTAATTTAGGCTTAGAATTAGGGTTAGGTTTAGTGTTAGGATTACAGTAAGGTTTAGAGTCAGAGGTAGAGTTAGTGTTTGTGTTATGTTTAGGGGTAGGAATAGGGTTAGTGTTAGTGTCAGGGTTAGGGTTACTGTTAAGTTTAGGGTTAGGTTACTGTTAATGTTAGTGTTAGTGTTAGGGTTAAAATTAGGGTTAATGTTAGGGTTAGGGATAGAATTAGGGTTTGTGTTAGGGTTAGGTTAGACTTAGGGTTTGTGTTATAAATAGGGTTAGTTTTAGGATTAGGGTTATTGTTAGGGTTATTTTGTACTTAGGTTTAGGGTTGGGTTAAATTTTAGGGTTAGTGTTAGTGTTAGGTTTATGGTTAGGGTTAGTGTTAGGGTTAGTTTTAATGTTACGGTAAGGTTTGCTGTTAGGGTTAGGGTTAATATTAGTGTCAGGGTTAGGATTATGATTAGGGTTAAGGTTAGTTTTAGTGTTAGGTTTACAGTTAGGATTATGGTTAGGGTTAGGGTTAGTGTTAGGTTTAGGGTTACCATTTGGATTATGGTTAGTGTTAGTGTAGGGTTATTGTTGTTTTAGGATTTTGGTTAGTATTAAGGTTAGGATTAGGGTTAGGGTTGAGATTATGGTTAGAATTAGCGTTAGGTTGGGGTTAGTGTTAGCATTAGTGTTAGGGTGAAATTTATGGTTAGGGTTAATTTTATTGTTTGGGTAAGTGTTAGGGTTAGTGTTAGGCTTGTGTTAGGGTTATGGTTAGTATTTGGGTTAGCATTAGGGTTAGGTGTAAGGTTAATGTTAGGGTTCGTGTTAGGTTTAGGATTAGTGTTTGGATTAGTGTTAGATTTAGTTTTAGAGTTAGTGTTTGTGTTAGGGTTAGGGTTTGGTTTAGGTTTAGTGTTAGGGTTAGGGTTAGGGCTATATTTAGGATTAGGTTTAGTGTTAGGGTTAGTATTAGGGTTAGGCTTAGGTTTAGGGTTAGTGTTAGGGTTAGGGTTAGTGTTAGGGTTAGTGTTAGGGTTAGGTTCAGTGTTTGTGTTAGTGTTAAGGTTAGGGTTGGACTTAGGTTTTGTGTTAGGTTTGGGGTTAGAGTTTGGGTTAGGGTTACACTTAGCATTAGATTTACAGTTAGGGTTGAGGTTAGGGTTAGGGTTTGTTTTAGAGTTATTGTTAGAGATAGGGCTATGATGGTTAGTGTTAGGGTTAATGTTAGGGTTTGTGTTAAGTTTTGCATTAGGTTTTGGGTTTGTGTTAGGCATAGTGTTAGGGATAGTGTTAGGGTTACGATTAGGATTAGTGTTAGATTTAGGTTTATGGTTAGGGTTAGGGTTAGGTTTAGAGGTAGGGTTAGTATTAGGGTAAGGGGTAGTGTTAGGGTAAGGGGTAGTGTTAGAGTTAGTGTTATGGTTAGGCTTAGGGTTATGGTTAGGATTAGGTTTAGTGTTAGGTTTAGGGTTAGAGTTAGGGTTATGGTTAGGGTTAGGTTTAGTGTTAGGTTCAGGGTTAGGGTAAAAGTTAGGGTTAGTGTTTGTGTTAGTGTTAGGGTTAGGCTTAGTCCTAGAATTTGTGTTACGTTTACAGTTAGAGTTAGGGTTAGTGTTACAGTTAGGATTAGGGTTAGGTTTAGGGTTAGTGTGAGGTTTAGGGTTACTTTTAGTATTAGTGTTAGGGTTAGTGTTAGGATATGTGTTAGGATTTGGGTTAGTGTTAGAATAATGTTACATGAAAGATTAGGGTTAGGGTTAGTGTTAGGTTTAGTATTAATGTTTTGGATTGCTTAGGGTTAGTATAGGCTTAATTTTAGGGTTTGTTTTAGGGTTGGGTTAGTGTAACAGTTAGTGTTACGGTTTGTGTTAAGGTTAGTTTTAGGGTTAGGGTTAGGTTTAGGATTAGTGTTAGGTTTAGGGATAGGGTTAGTTTTAGGTTTGGTGATAGGGTTAGGATTAGGTTTTGTTTTAAGTTTAGGGTTAGGGTTAGTGTTTGGTTAGGGTTAGTGTTAGTGTTAGGATTAGAGTTATGGTTAGCAATAGTTTAAGTTTAGGGATACTTTGAGGTTTAGTGTGAGGGTTAGGGTTAGTGTTAGGTTTAGGGTTAGGTTTAGGGTTAGTGATAGGGTTATGGATGGGTTAGGTTTAGTGTTAGTGTTAAGGTTTGTGTTAGGATTGATGTTAGGGTTAAGATTAGGTTTAGGGAATGGGTTAGTGTTAGGGTTAGTGTTAGGTTTTTGGTTAGTGTTAGGGTTAGGGTTAGGGTTAGTTTAAGCATTAGGGTTATGTTTAGGGTTAGGGTTTTTTAGGGTTAGTTTTAGTGTTAGGGTTAGGTTTTTGTTAGGTTTAGAGTTGGGGTTAGAGGTTTTGTTAGTGTTAGGTTTAGGGTTAAGTTTAGTGTTAGGGTTGGGTTAGCGTTAGGGTTAGTGTTAGGGTTAACATTATAATAGATTTAGGGTTAGTGTTAGGGGTAGCATTAGGTTTAGGATTTTGGTTAGGGCTAGTGTTAATGCTAGGGTTATGCTTAAGATTTGTGTTAGGTTTAGGGTTATGTTTAGGGTTAGGTTTAGTGTTTGGGTTAGTGTTAATGTTAGGGTAATATTAGTTTTAGGGTTATAGTTAGGGTTAGAGTTAGTGTTAGGTTTTGGTTACACTTAGTGTTTGTGTTAGGGTTAGAGTTACAATTAGGGTTAGACTTTGTTTTAGGATTAGGGTTAGGGTTAGTTTCAGGATAAGTGTTAGGATTAGGGTTAGGTTTAGATTTAGTGTTAGGGTTAGGCTTAGGTTTGTGTTAAGTTTAGGGTTAGGGTTAGTGTTAGGTTAGGGTTACGTATAGAATTAGGGTTATGGTTAGGGTTAGTGTGAGTGTTAGATTTTGTGTTACAGTTAGTGTTCTGGTTAGTCTTATTGTAAGTTTTAAGGTTGTGTTAGGCTTAGTGTTAAGGTTAGGATTAAGATTTGTGTTAGGCTTAGTGTTAGGGTTAGGGTTAAGGTTTGTGTTAGGGTTAAGGTTAGGGTTAGGGAATTGGTTAGTGTAAAGTTTAGGTTTAGGTTTATGATTAGTGTTAGGGTAATGTTAGGATTAGGGTAATGGGTAGTTTAAGCGTTAGCATTAGGTTTAGGTTTAGGGTTTATTTTAGGGTTAGTTTTAGGGTTAGTGTTAGGTTTTTGTTAGGGTTAGGGTTAGAGGTTTGTTAGGGTTAGGGTTAGAGGTTTGTTAGGGTTAGGTTTAGAGTTATATTTAGTGTTAGATTTGAGTTAGGGTTAGGGTTACTGTTAGGATTAGCATTACAGTGGGTTTAAGTTTAGAGTTAGGGATAACATTAGGGTTACAATTATGGTTAGGGCTAGTGTTAGGGTTAGGGTTAGTTTTAGGGTTTGTGTTAGGTTTAGGGTTATATTTAGGGTTAGGTTTAGTATTCGGATTAGTGTTAGGGTTAGGGTTAGGATTAGTTTTAGGGTTAGGGTTAGAGTTAGGATTAGGTTTAGCATTAGTGTCAGTTTTAGGGTTAGACTTAGGCTTTGTTACTGTTAGAGTTTCAGTTAGGATTAGGGTTAGTGTTAGGGTTAGGTTTAGGATGACTGTTAGGTGAGAGTTTGGGTTAGGGTTAGTGTTAGGTTTAGGCTTAGTGTTTGTGTTAATTTTAGGTTTGGGGTTAGTGTTAGGTTAGGGTTACATGTTGAATTAGGGGTAGGGTTAGGGTTAGTGTTAGTGTTAGGTTTTGCATTAGGGTTAGTGTCCTGGTTAGTGTTAGGGTTAGGGTTGGGTTAGGTTTACTGCTATGGTTAGGGATAGGGTTAGTTCAGGGTTATTGTTAGGGTTAGGGTTCTGCTTAGGTTTAGGTTTAGGGTAGGCTGAAGCTTAGGATTAGGGTTAACAACAGTTTTAGTGTTAGGGATAGTTTTAGGGTTAATATTTGGGTTTGGCTTAGGATTAGGGTTATTGTTATGGTTAGGTTTAGGGTTAAAGATAGGGTTAGTGTTAGGGTTAGCATTAGGGTTAGGTTTAGGATTAGTATTAGGGTTTGTGTTCAGGTTAGGGTTAGAGTTAGGTTTAGTGTTAGAGTTAGGGTTAGTGTTAGGGTGAGGGTTATGGTTAAGGTTAGGTTTAGTGTTAGGGTTAGGTTTAGGGTTAGGGATAGTGTTCATGTTAGTGTACGGTTTTCGCTTAGGTTAACGGTTATGATAAGCCTTATTGTTAGGTTTAGTGGTAGGTTTAGTAGTACGGTTAAGGGTAGTGTTAGTGTTTGAATTTTGGTTAAGGTTAGGGTTAAGGTTAGTGTTAGGTTTAGTGTTTGCATTAGGGTTAGTTTTAGGTTTAGGGTTAGGTTTAGTGTTAGGGTTAATGTTAGGTTTACTCTTAGGTTTAGTGTTAGGCTTAGTGTTAGTGTTAGGGTTATAGTTAGGTTTAGGGTTAGTGTTAGGGATAGGTTTAGGTATAGTTTTAGGGTTAGGGTTAGGTTCAGTGGTAAGGTTAGGGTTTTGGTTCTACTTAGGGTTAGGGTTAGTGTTAGTATTAGGCTTAGGCTTTAGCTTAGGATGAGATTTGGAGTTAGCATTAGACCTATTGTTAAGGCCAGGTATAAGGATAAGACAAAGTTTAGGGCTAGGTTTAGGGTTATGATAACGAATACGTTTAGAAATAGGGATAGGTCAAGTGCAATAGTTAGATTTAATCTTAGGGCTAGGGTTATGTTTAGTTTTAGGGATAGGGCTAAATTAGGGCTAGGATTAGGGCTAGGGTCAATGTTCATCTTAGGCCTATTTTTAGAACTAGGGTTACGACTATGTTTAGGGTAAAGGATGTTGTTATAGCTTGGTTTAGAGGTAGGTTGAACTTTAGAATTAGAATTAGGGCTAGGGTTATGATTATGTTATGAATAAGTCTAGGTTTAGGGCTAGTATGAGGGTTAGGTTTGTTTTAGGCTTAGGTCTAGCATTAGGGATAGGACTAATGTCAGGTCTAGTGTTACATTTAAGGTAGATTTAGGGTTAGGTTTTTGTCTAGGTCTAGTGTAAGTGTTAGGCTTAGGGTAAGGGTTATGTTTATACCTAGGTGTCAGGATCAGGTTTTAGGGTTTGTTTTAGGTTAAGGTTTAGGGATAGGGCTCAAATAATCGTTAGGGTTAGGGTTAGGGTAGTGGATAGGGTTAGGTTTAGGCTTCATGGTAGATTTAGGGTAATGAAGTGGTTTTGAGATAGCAATAGGGTTAGGGTTAGGCCTAGGGTTAGCATTAGGATTAGGATTATCATAAGGATAATATATAGGTTTAGAGCTAGGGTTAGGTCTAAGTTTTTGGTTAAGACTAGGGCTAGAATTAGGTTAGGTTTTGGGTTAAGGCTAGTAACCCTAGCTTAGGGTAGGGTTAGGGTTAGGTTTAGGGTAGTAGATAGGTTTTGAGATTGGTTATTCCTAGGGCGAGGGTTAGGTTTACTGTTAGGTCTAGGTTTAGAATTATGGTTATGGTAAGGGTTAGGTTTAGGATTAGGGCAAGCATTTTCTTTAGGGTTAGGGTTAGGTTTAGAGTAATAGATTGAGTTAGATGTAAGGTTATCTTTAGGGTTAAGTTTAGGTTTAGAGTTTAGTTTAGTTTTAGGCCTGGGTTTACTGTTGGGTTTAGGGTAAGGGTTATGGTTTGAGTTAGAGTTAGGGCTATAGCAAGGGTTAGGTTTAGGGTTAGGTCTAGGGTTAGGTTTACAGTTTGTGTTAGGGTTTTGGTTAGGGTTAGGGCTACGGTTATCATTATTGTTAGGGCTAGAGTTAGGATAATGGCTAGGGTTAGAGCTAGGGTTAAGACCTAGGATTAGGGCTAGGGTTAGGGTTATGGTTAGGGATAGGGCTAGTGTTATGTTTAGGCTAATGGTTAGGCTTTGAGCTAGGGTTAGGACTAAGTGAGGGTTAGGGTGAGGGTTATACTTAAGGTAAGTTTAAGTCTCGGATTAGGGCTAGGTATTGTCTTAGGTTTGGGCCTATGGTTACTGCTATGGGTAATGTAAGACCTAGGTTTCTAATTATAGCGAGTTTTAGGGTAAGTGTTATGGCTAAGTCTAGTGTAAAGTGTAGATTTTGGTTTATTGTCAAGTTTAGAGTTAGGTTTAGTCTTAGTGTCAGGGTCAGTGTTCAGGTTAGAGTTAGGGTTAGGGTGAAAGCCAGAATTAGGACAAGTTTAGGTGTAGAGGTAGGGTTAGTGTTTGGACTAGGTTAAATATCACTGTTAGGGATAGGACTAAGTTTTTGTTTAAGTCTAGGGCTAGAGTTATCACTAGATTTAAGATTAAGTTTAGGTCTAGAGCTAGTGCTAGGGTAAGTTTTAGGTATGAGATTACTGGTAGGGCTAGTGTAAGGGTTCTGTTTAGGGTTAGGTTCAGGTTAGACCTAAAATTTGTGTTAGGGTCAGAATAAGGGTCAGGGTTAGGGTTTGGTTAGAGCTAGAATGAGTGCTAGGGTTAGGACTAGTAATACGTTTAGGGTTTTGGTTAGTTTAAGGATTAGGTTTAGCATTAGGGTTAGCGTTTGGCTTAGAGTGAGGGATAGGTTTAGAGCTAGGTTTAGTGCTAGGGTTAGGGCAAGGTTTAGGGTTAAAACTAGGTTTAGGGCTCAGATTATGGCTTGTTTTGTGTTATGTTTAGGGCTAGGGTTAGAGCAACGGCTTATATAAGAACTAACGTTACAATTATGGTTAATTATTGGGTTATGGTTAGGGGTTATACCTCTAGTGTTAGGATTAGGTTTAAGGTTAGGGTGATATTTAGAGCTAGTGTTAGTGTTAGGTTCATAATCAGGATCAGAGTTAGCTTTAGGTTTAGGATTAGGACACGAAATAATGCCAAAAGTATGTAAGGGTTTGGTTTAAAGTTAGGGTGGTGTTTAGAACTAGGGTGAGTGTTAGAATATGAGTCCGAGTCAGGGTTACTATTAAGGTTAAGGTTAGGACTCGAATTAGGGCTATGGTTAGGTCTAGGTGTAGTGCTAGGGTTTGGTGTAAGTTAAGGTTTATGATAGGGCTATTGCTCAGTTTTGTTTTACTGCTAGGGTTAGGGTTAAAGCTAGTTTTATGATTAGTGTTAGGGTTAGGGATAGTGTTAAGGTTAGGCTTAGGCTTAGGCTTAGTGTTAGATTTAGAGTTAGGGTTAGATTTGGGTTAGGACTAGATATAAAGATTAGGCAAGTGTTATGCCTAGGATTAGGGCTAGGGTTAGGATTACAGAAAGGTATAGGGTTCGAACTAGGGATAGGGCTAGTGTGAGAGTCAGAGATAGTCTTAGAACCAAGGTTCAGGTTAGGATTAGGGATAGGGTTAAATTAGGGCTAGAATTAGCGCTAGGTTAGTGTTCAGCTTAGGCCTAGCATTAGGGTTAGGGTTAGGGTTAAGTTTAGGCTAAGGGATGGCATTATAGCTAGGTTTAGAGATAGGGTGAGGGTTAGAATTAGGGTTAGGGTTAGGGTTATAAATAAGGCTACGTTTAGGGCTAGGAGCAGGGATTTTTTTTTAGGGTTAAGGCTAGGATTAGGGCTAGGGCTAATATCAGGTCTACAATTTTGGTTAAAGATAGTTTTAGTGTTAGGTTTATGGCTACCTGTATTGTAAGGGTTATATTTAGCATTAGGGTCAGGTTTAGAGGTAGGGGTACTTTTAGGTTCAGGGTCTGAGTTAGGGTTTGGGATAGGTTAAGGTTTTAAGTTAGGGCTCAAATTAGCATTAGAGTTAGTGTTAGGGTAATTATAGGGTGAGGTTTACGGTTTAAGTTTGGTTTATGGTAATGGATAGTTTTAGGATTAGGGATAGGGTTAGGTTTAGGCCTAGAGTTAGCATTAAGGTTAGGTTTATTGTTATGGCAATGGATAGGGTTAGAGCTAGGGTTAGGGCTAGGATTATGGTTATGATTAGGGCTTGCTAGGGTTAGTGTTAGGATTAGGTTTAAAAGTCGGGTTATGGCTCAGATACGTGCTAGGTATTGGGTTAATTTAGTGCTATGATTAGGGTTATGGTCAGAGTCAGGGTCAGGGTTAGTTTTAGGGTTAGGGTTAGAACTCAAATAAGGTCTATATTTACTGATAGGGTTCAGTTTAAGGTGAGGGAGGTGTTTAGAGCTAGGGTGAATTTAGGATATGAGTTAGGGTCAGGGTTAGTTTTAAGGTTAGGGTTATGACTCGAATTAGGTCTAGGGTTACATTTAGGGTTTCCTTTAAGTTTAGGGTGGTGTTTAGAGCTAGAGTGGGTGCTAGGATATGAGTCAGGGTCAGGGTAAGTTTTAAGGTTATAGTTAGGACATGAAAAAGGTCTAGGTTAGGTCTCAGTGTAGTGTTAGGGTTTGGTTTAAGTTAAGTTTTAGGGTTGGGTATTGCTCAGTTTGGGTTTAGTCCTAGGTTTAGGGTTAGCACTAGTTATATGATTAGCATTAGGGTTAGGGCTAGTGTTAGTGTCAGGCTTAGGCTTAGGGTTAGGGTTAGATTTGGAGTTAGCATTAGATCTAGGGTTAGGGCTAGGTCTAAGGATTGGGCAAGGGATAGGGATAGGGTTAAGGTTATGGTAATGGATATGTTTAGAAATAGGGATAGGTCTAGGGCAAGAATTAGATTTAGTCTTAGTGGTAGGTTTATGATTGGTTTTAGGGATAGGTGTAAATTAGGGCTAGGATTAGTGCTAGGGTTAGTGTTCAGTTTAGGCCTAGCATTAGGCCTAGGGTTATGGTTATGTTTAGGGTATGGGATGGTGTTATAGCTAGGTTTAGAGGTAGGGTCAGGTTTAGAATTAGAGTTAGGGTAAGGGTTAGGGTTAGGGTATGATTAAGGCTAGGTTTAGGGCTAAGATGAGGGCAAGGGCTTGTTGTAGGTTTAGGTCTAGAATTAGGGCTAGGAATAATGTCAGGACTAGTGTTACAGTTAGGGGTAGATTTATGGTTAGGTTTGTGTCTAGGTCTAGTGTAAGTGTTAGGCTTAGGGTAAGGGTCAGGTTTAGACCTAGGTGTATTTTTAGGGTCAGGATCATGTTTAAGGTTTGTTTTAGGTTAAGGTTTAGGAATAGGGCTCAAATGAGCGTTAGAGTTAGGGTTAGGGTAATGCAGAAGTTAGGTTTAGGGTTCAGGGTAGGTTTAGGGTAATGGAGAGGTTTCAGGATAGCAATAAGGTTAGGGTTAGGCCTAGAGTTAGCATTAGGATTAGAATTATCATAAGGATAATATATAAGGTAAGAGCTAGGATTAGGGCTAAATTTATGGTTAAGAATAGGGATAGATTTAGGGTTATGGTTTTGGTTAAGGCTAATAACCCTAGCTTAGGGTAGTGTTAGGGTTAGGTTTAGAGTAAGGGTTAGGTTTTGAGCTAGGATTAGTCTTAGGTAGAGGGTTAGGTTTAGTGTTAGGTCTAGGTTTAGGGTTACGGTTATGGTCAGGGTTATGTTTTGGGTTAGGGCTAGAGTTTTCTTTAGGTTTAGCGTTACATTTGGAGTAATAGATTGGGTTAGATGTAAGGTTAATTTTAGGGTTAAGTTTAGGTTTAGAGTTAAGTTTAGTTTTATGGCTGAGTTTACTCTTGGGTTTAGGGTAAGTGTTAGCGTTTGAGTTACGGTTAGGGCTAAAGCAAGGGTTAGGTTTAGGGTTAGGTCTAGGTTTTGGTTTATGTTTTGTGTTAGGGTTTCAGTTAGGGTTATGGATAGGGTTATCATTACAGTTAGGGTTCGAGTTAGGGTAATGGCTAGGGTTAGAGTGAGGGTTAGAGCTAGGGTTAAGGTTAGGATTACAGCTAGGGTTAGGGTCATGGGTAGGTATAGGACTAGGTTTATGCTTAGGCTAAGGGTTAGGCTTTGAGCTAGGGTAAGGACTAAGGTGAAGGTTAGGGTTAGGGTTAGGGTTAGAGCTAGGGTTAGGGTGAGGGTTATGCTTAGGGTAGGTTTAGGCCTTGGATTAGTGCTAGGTTTTGTGTTAGGTTTTGCCTAGGGTTAGTGCTATAGGTAATGTAAGATCTAGGGTTCTAATTACAGCTGGTTGTAGGGTAAGGGTTATGGCTAGGTCTAGTGTTAAGTTTAGATTTGGGTTTATTGTCAGGTTTAGAACTAGGTTTAGTGTTAGTGTCAGGGTCAGTGTTCAGGTAAGAGTTAGGGTTAGGGTGAAAGCCAGAATTAGAACAAGTTTAGGTATAGGGGTAGGGTTAGTGTTTAGATTAGGTTAAGGGTTACTGTTAGGGATAGGACTAAGTTTTTGTTTAGGTCTAGGGCTAGAGTTATGGCTTGATTTAGTATTAGGTTTAGGTTTAGGGACAGTGATAATGTTAGGTTTAGGTATAAGGTTTCTGGTAGGGCTAGTTTCAGGGTTCGGTTTAGGGTTAGGTTCTGGTTTAGACCTATAATTTGTGTTTGGGTCAGAATAAGGGTGAAGTTTAGAGTTAGGTTTTGGGTTATGGTTAGAGTTCGAATGAGGGCTAGGGTGTGGATTAGTAATAGGGTTAGTGTTTGTTTTAGGCTAAGGATTAGGATTAGGACGAGGGTAACAACTATGGATAGGGTTTGGCTTAGGTTAAGGGATAGGGTTAGAGCTAGGGTTAGGGTTATGTTTAGGGTTATGTTTTGGGCTAGGATTAGGGTTAGGGTTAGGGTTAAATCTAGTTTTAGGCCTAGGATTAGTGCTATTTTTGTGTTAGGGATAGTGTTAGGTTTAGGGCTACGGCCAATGTAAGAACTAGTGTTATTATAAGGGTTAGTTTTAGGCTTAGGGTTTGGGCTAGGAATGTTGTTAGCATTAGCTTAGGGTTAGGGTGATATTTAGAGCTATGGTTAGTGTTTGGATAAGAGTCAGGTTCAGGGTTAGTTTTAGGACTAGGACTCGAATTAGAGCTAGGGTTATGGCTAGTTATAGGGTTAGGGTTTGGTATAGGGTAAAGTTTAGTGTTAAAGCAATGACTCAGTTTTGTTTTAGGGCTAGGGCTAGGGTTAGGGCTAGTTTTAGGATTAGCAATACTTTTACGGCTAGAGGTATGGTGAGTTTTAGGCTTAAGGTTAGGGTTAGATTTAGAGTTATGTTTAGATCTAGAGTTAGGGCTATGGCTAGGTTTACAGCTAAGGTTAGGGCTAGTGTGAGGGTTACGGCAACAGATAGGGTTAGAAATAGAAATAGGGCTAGCGTGAGAGTTATTCTTAGGGCTAGTGTTAGGGGTAGGGTTAGGGTTAGGGCTAAATTAGGGCTAGTATTAGCGTTTGGGTCAGTGTTAGGGTTAGGTCTATGGTTAGGGCTAGGGTTAAGGTTAGTGTTAGTGTTAGGTTTAGAGTTAGTTTTAGGGGAAGTGATGGGGTTATATCTAGGTTTATGGCTAGGACAAGCTTTAATATTCAGGATAGGGCTAGGGTAAGGCTGAGGGTTAGGATTAAGGCTAGGTTTAGTGCTAGGATGAGGGCTAAGATTTGTGTTAGTATTAGGGCTAGGATTAGGGCTAGGGCAAATGTCAGGTCTAGGGTTATGGTTAGGGATAGTGTTAGGATTTGGTTTATGGCCAAGTCTAATGTAAGGGTTAGGTTTAGTGTAAGGGTAACGTTTAGAGCTAGGTATATTATTGAGTTCAAGTCGGGTTAGGGTTTGGTTTGGGTTAAGGTTTAGGTTTAAGGCTCAAATTAGCGTTAGGGTTAAGAACTGGCTTTAAAATTAGGGCTAGTTTTATGGTTAGGGTCAGGGTGAGATTTAGGGTTAGAGTAATGGATATGGTTATGTTTAGGATTCAGTTAAGGTTTAGAGTAATATATAGGGTTAATGTTAGGGATAGGGTTAGGGTTTGGCCTAAGGTTAACATTTGGGTTAGGCTTATGTTTAGGATAATGGATAGAGTTAGTGCTTGTATTAGGGCTTGTGTTAAGCTTAGGAAGGGCTAGAGTTAGGGTTAGGCATACAATTAGTTTTAGGCCTAGGGTTAGGTTTATGGCATTAGGTGTTGAGCTAGGGTTAAGGCTAAGGCGAGGGATAGGGTTAGAGTCAGGGCTATGGTTATGACTAGGATTAGCATTAGGTTCAGGGTTATGATTAAGGTAATGTATAAAGTTAGATCTAAGATTTGGGCTACGGTTACAATTAGGATTAGGTCTATGTTTAGGGTTGGGTTTAGGGCTAGATTAAGTTTAGTGTAAGGGTTAGAGTTTGAGCTATGGTTAGGGCTAGGGCAAGTGTTAGTGTTAGGGTTTGGGCTAGATTTTTGGTTAGGGTTACCCTTAGGTCTAGGGTTAGGGCTAGATTTTCTGTGAGATTCATGGCTAGAATTAGGGATATGGGTAATGAAAGAACCTGGTTTATGGTTACGGATTTTTTAGAGTTAGGGTTATGGATAGTTTTATAGTTACAGTTAGGTTTTGGGTTAGGATAAGATTTAGAGCTAGGGGTTTGGGATAGGATAAGGGTCAGTTTTCGTGTTAACATTGGGCTTAGAGTTAGGGCCAATATTAGAACTAGGGTTAGGTCTTTGGTAGGGTTAATCTTTGTGTTAGGTTAATGGTTATTGTTAGGGCTAGACTAGAATTTTTTAGGGCTAGGGCTAGAGTTATGGCTATATTTAGGATTAAGTTTAGGTCTAGTGCTATAATTATGGTTGGGTTAGGTATAGGTTCATCAGTAGGGCTAGTGTTAGGGTTTGGTTTAGAGTTAGGGTCAGGCTTAGAACTAGAGTTAGTGTCAGGGTGAGAATAAGAGTCAGGGTTAGACTTAGGCTTTGGGACAGGGTTAGAGATAGAATGAGGGCTAGGGTTAGGACTAGTAATAAAGTTAGGGTTTGGGGTAAGCTAAGGATTAGGGTTAGAACTAGGGTAGCATTAGGTTGAGGGTTTGGTTTAGGGTAAGGGATAGGGTTAGAGCTAGGTTTACGGTTAGGGCTAGAGTTAGAGATTTAGGGTTTGGGTTAAAGCTAGGGTTAGGGCTCAGATTAGGGTTAGGTTTTGTTTTAGGGTTCAGGCTATGGCTAATGTAAGAACTGGCTTTACAATTCAGGCTAGTTTTATGGTTAGGGTTAGGGCTAGGTCTAGTGTTTGGGTTACGTTTAGGGTTAAGGTGATGTTTAGAGCTTAGTGCTAGGGTGAGTTTTAGGGTCAGAGTCAGGGTCAGTGTTAGTTATAGGGATAGGGTTAGGACTAGGTGAAGCATTAGGATTTGGTTTCAGTTAAGAGTTAGGATTAGGGCTATAGCTCAGTTTTGTTTGACGGCTGTGGCTAGGGATAGGTCTAGATTTCAAATTAGCATTAGGGTTAGGGCTAGTGTTAGGGTGAGGTTTAGGTTTAGGATTAGGGTTAGATTTAGAGTTAGGGTTAGATCTAGTTTTAGGGCTAGGACTAAGTTTAGGGATAGGTTTGAGATAGGGTTAGGGCAAGGCTTTGGGTTATGGTAAGGGAAAAGTTTAGAACTAGTGATAGGCTAGGGCGAGAGTTAGAGTTAGTCTTAGGGCTAGCGATATGATTACGTTTAGGGTTAGGGCTAAATTAGGGCTAGGATTAAAGTTAGGGTTAGCATTAGGGCTAGGCCTTGGTTTAGGGGTAGGGTTAGGATTAGGGTTATGGTATGGTATGATGTTATAGCTAGGTTTAGGCCTCAGACGTGGGGTAAATTTAGGGTTAGGGCTAAAGTTAGAATTAGGGTTAAGATTAAGGCTTGGTTTATGGCCGGAATTAGGGCTATGGTTTTTGTTAGGGATAGGGCTAGCATTAGGGCTAGGGCTAATGTCAGGTCTAGGGTTATGGTTAGGGATAGTTTTAGGGTTAGGTTTATGGCTAGGTATAGTGAAAGTGTTAGTTTGAGGGTTAGGGTCAGTTTTAGAGCTAGGGGTTTTTATTAGGGTCAGAGTCAGGGTCTGAGTTTGTTTAGGTTTTATGTTCAGTGGTTAGGACTCAAATTAGTTTTAGGGTTAGATTTAGGGTTAGGGGTAA
>NC_092518.1:50269474-50344409 GCF_047511675.1 Marmota flaviventris | reverse complement strand
CGAGTTTCCTGAAATCTCAGGAAACATTTTTTCACCCAATCTTGCTGAGACTTGGCGGGAACGATCAGTTCACAAATCCCACTTCGCCCCCCAAATTTCGTTCTTCTAGGTTGAATCGTTCGTTTGCAGTAACAGTTGAATATTTAGGTTTCACTCTGTTTTCTGATATATTGATAGATGTAGATGGAACCCTAAATCAAACACGGTTTTTGCCAGCTGTTTGAAACTCCACACAATAAAGTGGTTCTCAGTGCTGTCTCTGTGGTTTGTTTCTTCTTGAAGTAGCCTAAGAGGAGACTGGGGAAAAACACTTGCATTTGAAAGCCTTTGACAAGCTTCCAAAGAACTACGAGTTTCCTGAAATCTCCGAAAACATTTTTTCACCCAATCTTGCTGATACTTGGCGGTAAAGATCAGTACACAAATCCCAGTTCGCCACCCAAATTTCGTTCTTCTAGGTTGAAGCGTTCGTTTTCAGTAACATTTTGAATTTTTAGATTTCACTCTGTTTTCTCCTATATTGATAGATGTAGTTTTAACCCTAAATCAAACACGGTTTTGCTAGCTGTATGAAACTTCACACAATATAGTAGTTCTCAGTGCTTTCTCTGTGCTTTGTTTCCTCGTGAAGTAGCCTGGCTAGAGAAGGGGAAAATCACTTGCATTTGTAAGCCGTTGAATAGTTTCCCCAAAACTACGAGTTTCCTGAAATCTCAGGAAACATTTTTTCACCCAATCTTGCTGAGACTTGGCGGGAACGATCAGTTCACAAATCCCACTTCGCCCCCCGAATTTCGTTCTTCTAGGTTGAATCGTTCGTTTGCATTAACAGTTGAATATTTAGGTTTCACTCTGTTTTCTGATATATTGATAGATGTAGATGGAACCCTAAATCAAACACGGTTTTTGCTAGCTGTTTGAAACTCTACACAATAAAGTGGTTCTCAGTGCTGTCTCTGTGGTTTGTTTCTTCTTGAAGTAGCCTAAGAGGAGACTGGGGAAAAACACTTGCATTTGAAAGCCTTTGACAAGCTTCCAAAGAACTACGAGTTTCCTGAAATCTCCGAAAACATTTTTTCACCCAATCTTGCTGAGACTTGGCGGTAATGATCTGTACACAAATCCCAGTTCGCCACCCAAATTTCGTTCTTCTAGGTTGAAGCGTTCGTTTTCGGTAACATTTTGAATTTTTAGATTTCACTCTGTTTTCTCCTATATTGATAGATGTAGTTGGAACCCTAAATCAAACACGGTTTTTGCTAGCTGTATGAAACTTCACACTATAAAGTAGTTCTCAGTGCTATCTCTATGCTTTGTTTCCTCGTGAAGTAGCCTGGCTAGAGAAGGGGAAAATCACTTGCATTTGTAAGCCATTGAGTAGTTTCCCCAAAACTACGAGTTTCCTGAAATCTCAGGAAACATTTTTTCACCCAATCTTGCTGATACTTGGCGGTAAAGATCAGTACACAAATCCCAGTTCGCCACCCAAATTTCGTTCTTCTAGGTTGAAGCGTTCGTTTTCAGTAACATTTTGAATTTTTAGATTTCACTCTGTTTTCTCCTATATTGATAGATGTAGTTTTAACCCTAAATCAAACACGGTTTTGCTAGCTGTATGAAACTTCACACAATATAGTAGTTCTCAGTGCTTTCTCTGTGCTTTGTTTCCTCGTGAAGTAGCCTGGCTAGAGAAGGGGAAAATCACTTGCATTTGTAAGCCGTTGAATAGTTTCCCCAAAACTACGAGTTTCCTGAAATCTCAGGAAACATTTTTTCACCCAATCTTGCTGAGACTTGGCGGGAACGATCAGTTGACAAATCCCACTTCGCCCCCCGAATTTCGTTCTTCTAGGTTGAATCGTTCGTTTGCAGTAACAGTTGAATATTTAGGTTTCACTCTGTTTTCTGATATATTGATAGATGTAGATGGAACCCTAAATCAAACACGGTTTTGCTAGCTGTTTGAAACTCCACACAATAAAGTGGTTCTCAGTGCTGTCTCTGTGGTTTGTTTCTTCTTGAAGTAGCCTAAGAGGAGACTGGGGAAAAACACTTGCATTTGAAAGCCTTTGACAAGCTTCCAAAGAACTACGAGTTTCCTGAAATCTCCGAAAACATTTTTTCACCCAATCTTCCTGAGACTTGGCGGTAATGATCTGTACACAAATCCCAGTTCGCCACCCAAATTTCGTTCTTCTAGGTTGAAGCGTTCGTCTTCGGTAACATTTTGAATTTTTAGGTTTCACTCTGTTTTCTCCTATATTGATAGATGTACATGGAACATCAAACACGCTTGAAACTTCACACAATAAAGTAGTTCTCAGTGCTATCTCTATGCTTTGTTTCCGCTTGAAGTAGCCTAGGTAGAGACTGGGGAAAATTACTTGCATTTGAAAGACTATGACAAGTTTCCCCCAAACTACGAGTTTCCTGAAATCTCAGGAAACATTTTTTCACCCAATCTTGCTGATACTTGGCGGGAACGATCAGTTCACAAATCCCACTTCGCCCCCCAAATTTCGTTCTTCTAGGTTGAATCGTTCGTTTGCAGTAACAGTTGAATATTTAGGTTTCACTCTGTTTTCTGATATATTGATAGATGTAGATGGAACCCTAAATCAAACACGGTTTTGCTAGCTGTTTGAAACTCCACACAATAAAGTGGTTCTCAGTGCTGTCTCTGTGGTTTCTTTCTTCTTGAAGTAGCCTAAGAGGAGACTGGGGAAAAACACTTGCATTTGAAAGCCTTTGACAAGCTTCCAAAGAACTACGAGTTTCCTGAAATCTCAGGAAACATTTATTCACCCACTCTTGCTGATACTTGGCGGGAACGATCAGTTCACAAATCCCAGTTCGCCACCCAAATTTCGTTCTTCTAGGTTGAAGCGTTCGTTTTCGGTAACATTTTGAATTTTTAGATTTCACTCTGTTTTCTCCTATATTGATAGATGTAGTTGGAACCCTAAATCAAACACGGTTTTTGCTGGCTGTATGAAACTTCACACTATAAAGTAGTTCTCAGTGCTATCTCTATGCTTTGTTTCCTCGTGAAGTAGCCTGGCTAGAGAAGGGGAAAATCACTTGCATTTGTAAGCCATTGAGTAGTTTCCCCCAAACTACGAGTTTCCTGAAATCTCAGGAAACATTTTTTCACCCAATCTTGCTGATACTTGGCGGGAACGATCAGTTCACAAATCCCACTTCGCCCCCCGAATTTCGTTCTTCTAGGTTGAATCGTTCGTTTGCAGTAACAGTTGAATATTTAGGTTTCACTCTGTTTTCTGATATATTGATAGATGTAGATGGAACCCTAAATCAAACACGGTTTTGCTAGCTGTTTGAAACTCCACACAATAAAGTGGTTCTCAGTGCTGTCTCTGTGGTTTGTTTCTTCTTGAAGTAGCCTAAGAGGAGACTGGGGAAAAACACTTGCATTTGAAAGCCTTTGACAAGCTTCCAAAGAACTACGAGTTTCCTGAAATCTCCGAAAACATTTTTTCACCCAATCTTGCTGATACTTGGCGGTAAAGATCAGTACACAAATCCCAGTTCGCCACCCAAATTTCGTTCTTCTAGGTTGAAGCGTTCGTTTTCAGTAACATTTTGAATTTTTAGATTTCACTCTGTTTTCTCCTATATTGATAGATGTAGTTTTAACCCTAAATCAAACACGGTTTTGCTAGCTGTATGAAACTTCACACAATATAGTAGTTCTCAGTGCTTTCTCTTTGCTTTGTTTCCTCGTGAAGTAGCCTGGCTAGAGAAGGGGAAAATCACTTGCATTTGTAAGCCATTGAGTAGTTTCCCCAAAACTACGAGTTTCCTGAAATCTCAGGAAACATTTTTTCACCCAATCTTGCTGATACTTGGCGGGAACGATCAGTTCACAAATCCCACTTCGCCCCCCAAATTTCGTTCTTCTAGGTTGAATCGTTCGTTTGCAGTAACAGTTGAATATTTAGGTTTCACTCTGTTTTCTGATATATTGATAGATGTAGATGGAACCCTAAATCAAACACGGTTTTGCTAGCTGTTTGAAACTCCACACAATAAAGTGGTTCTCAGTGCTGTCTCTGTGGTTTGTTTCTTCTTGAAGTAGCCTAAGAGGAGACTGGGGAAAAACACTTGCACTTGAAAGCCTTTGACAAGCTTCCAAAGAACTACGAGTTTCCTGAAATCTCCGAAAACATTTTTTCACCCAATCTTGCTGAGACTTGGCGGTAATGATCTGTACACAAATCCCAGTTCGCCACCCAAATTTCGTTCTTCTAGGTTGAAGCGTTCGTTTTCGGTAACATTTTGAATTTTTAGGTTTCACTCTGTTTTCTCCTATATTGATAGATGTACATGGAACATCAAAAACGCTTGAAACTTCACACAATAAAGTAGTTCTCAGTGCTATCTCTATGCTTTGTTTCCGCTTGAAGTAGCCTAGGTAGAGACTGGGGAAAATTACTTGCATTTGAAAGACTATGACAAGTTTCCCCCAAACTACGAGTTTCCTGAAATCTCAGGAAACATTTTTTCACCCAATCTTGCTGATACTTGGCGGGAACGATCAGTTCACAAATCCCACTTCGCCCCCCAAATTTCGTTCTTCTAGGTTGAATCGTTCGTTTGCAGTAACAGTTGAATATTTAGGTTTCACTCTGTTTTCTGATATATTGATAGATGTAGATGGAACCCTAAATCAAACACGGTTTTTGCCAGCTGTTTGAAACTCCACACAATAAAGTGGTTCTCAGTGCTGTCTCTGTGGTTTGTTTCTTCTTGAAGTAGCCTAAGAGGAGACTGGGGAAAAACACTTGCATTTGAAAGCCTTTGACAAGCTTCCAAAGAACTACGAGTTTCCTGAAATCTCCGAAAACATTTTTTCACCCAATCTTGCTGATACTTGGCGGTAAAGATCAGTACACAAATCCCAGTTCGCCACCCAAATTTCGTTCTTCTAGGTTGAAGCGTTCGTTTTCAGTAACATTTTGAATTTTTAGATTTCACTCTGTTTTCTCCTATATTGATAGATGTAGTTTTAACCCTAAATCAAACACGGTTTTGCTAGCTGTATGAAACTTCACACAATATAGTAGTTCTCAGTGCTTTCTCTGTGCTTTGTTTCCTCGTGAAGTAGCCTGGCTAGAGAAGGGGAAAATCACTTGCATTTGTAAGCCGTTGAATAGTTTCCCCAAAACTACGAGTTTCCTGAAATCTCAGGAAACATTTTTTCACCCAATCTTGCTGATACTTGGCGGGAACGATCAGTTCACAAATCCCACTTCGCCCCCCAAATTTCGTTCTTCTAGGTTGAATCGTTCGTTTGCAGTAACAGTTGAATATTTAGGTTTCACTCTGTTTTCTGATATATTGATAGATGTAGATGGAACCCTAAATCAAACACGGTTTTGCTAGCTGTTTGAAACTCCACACAATAAAGTGGTTCTCAGTGCTGTCTCTGTGGTTTGTTTCTTCTTGAAGTAGCCTAAGAGGAGACTGGGGAAAAACACTTGCACTTGAAAGCCTTTGACAAGCTTCCAAAGAACTACGAGTTTCCTGAAATCTCCGAAAACATTTTTTCACCCAATCTTCCTGAGACTTGGCGGTAATGATCTGTACACAAATCCCAGTTCGCCACCCAAATTTCGTTCTTCTAGGTTGAAGCGTTCGTCTTCGGTAACATTTTGAATTTTTAGGTTTCACTCTGTTTTCTCCTATATTGATAGATGTACATGGAACATCAAACACGCTTGAAACTTCACACAATAAAGTAGTTCTCAGTGCTATCTCTATGCTTTGTTTCCGCTTGAAGTAGCCTAGGTAGAGACTGGGGAAAAACACTTGCATTTGAAAGCCTTTGACAAGCTTCCAAAGAACTACGAGTTTCCTGAAATCTCCGAAAACATTTTTTCACCCAATCTTGCTGATACTTGGCGGTAAAGATCAGTACACAAATCCCAGTTCGCCACCCAAATTTCGTTCTTCTAGGTTGAAGCGTTCGTTTTCAGTAACATTTTGAATTTTTAGATTTCACTCTGTTTTCTCCTATATTGATAGATGTAGTTTTAACCCTAAATCAAACACGGTTTTGCTAGCTGTATGAAACTTCACACAATATAGTAGTTCTCAGTGCTTTCTCTGTGCTTTGTTTCCTCGTGAAGTAGCCTGGCTAGAGAAGGGGAAAATCACTTGCATTTGTAAGCCGTTGAATAGTTTCCCCAAAACTACGAGTTTCCTGAAATCTCAGGAAACATTTTTTCACCCAATCTTGCTGAGACTTGGCGGTAATGATCTGTACACAAATCCCAGTTCGCCACCCAAATTTCGTTCTTCTAGGTTGAAGCGTTCGTCTTCGGTAACATTTTGAATTTTTAGGTTTCACTCTGTTTTCTCCTATATTGATAGATGTACATGGAACATCAAACACGCTTGAAACTTCACACAATAAAGTAGTTCTCAGTGCTATCTCTATGCTTTGTTTCCGCTTGAAGTAGCCTAGGTAGAGACTGGGGAAAATTACTTGCATTTGAAAGACTATGACGAGTTTCCCCCAAACTACGAGTTTCCTGAAATCTCAGGAAACATTTTTTCACCCAATCTTGCTGATACTTGGCGGGAATGATCAGTTCACAAATCCCACTTCGCCCCCCGAATTTCGTTCTTCTAGGTTGAATCGTTCGTTTGCATTAACAGTTGAATATTTAGGTTTCACTCTGTTTTCTGATATATTGATAGATGTAGATGGAACCCTAAATCAAACACGGTTTTTGCCAGCTGTTTGAAACTCCACACAATAAAGTGGTTCTCAGTGCTGTCTCTGTGGTTTGTTTCTTCTTGAAGTAGCCTAAGAGGAGACTGGGGAAAAACACTTGCATTTGAAAGCCTTTGACAAGCTTCCAAAGAACTACGAGTTTCCTGAAATCTCCGAAAACATTTTTTCACCCAATCTTGCTGAGACTTGGCGGGAACGATCAGTTCACAAATCCCACTTCGCCCCCCGAATTTCGTTCTTCTAGGTTGAATCGTTCGTTTGCATTAACAGTTGAATATTTAGGTTTCACTCTGTTTTCTGATATATTGATAGATGTAGATGGAACCCTAAATCAAACACGGTTTTGCTAGCTGTTTGAAACTCCACACAATAAAGTGGTTCTCAGTGCTGTCTCTGTGGTTTGTTTCTTCTTGAAGTAGCCTAAGAGGAGACTGGGGAAAAACACTTGCACTTGAAAGCCTTTGACAAGCTTCCAAAGAACTACGAGTTTCCTGAAATCTCCGAAAACATTTTTTCACCCAATCTTCCTGAGACTTGGCGGTAATGATCTGTACACAAATCCCAGTTCGCCACCCAAATTTCGTTCTTCTAGGTTGAAGCGTTCGTCTTCGGTAACATTTTGAATTTTTAGGTTTCACTCTGTTTTCTCCTATATTGATAGATGTACATGGAACATCAAACACGCTTGAAACTTCACACAATAAAGTAGTTCTCAGTGCTATCTCTATGCTTTGTTTCCGCTTGAAGTAGCCTAGGTAGAGACTGGGGAAAATTACTTGCATTTGAAAGACTATGACGTTTCCCCCAAACTACGAGTTTCCTGAAATCTCAGGAAACATTTTTTCACCCAATCTTGCTGATACTTGGCGGGAACGATCAGTTCACAAATCCCACTTCGCCCCCCAAATTTCGTTCTTCTAGGTTGAATCGTTCGTTTGCAGTAACAGTTGAATATTTAGGTTTCACTCTGTTTTCTGATATATTGATAGATGTAGATGGAACCCTAAATCAAACACGGTTTTTGCCAGCTGTTTGAAACTCCACACAATAAAGTGGTTCTCAGTGCTGTCTCTGTGGTTTGTTTCTTCTTGAAGTAGCCTAAGAGGAGACTGGGGAAAAACACTTGCATTTGAAAGCCTTTGACAAGCTTCCAAAGAACTACGAGTTTCCTGAAATCTCCGAAAACATTTTTTCACCCAATCTTGCTGATACTTGGCGGTAAAGATCAGTACACAAATCCCAGTTCGCCACCCAAATTTCGTTCTTCTAGGTTGAAGCGTTCGTTTTCAGTAACATTTTGAATTTTTAGATTTCACTCTGTTTTCTCCTATATTGATAGATGTAGTTTTAACCCTAAATCAAACACGGTTTTGCTAGCTGTATGAAACTTCACACAATATAGTAGTTCTCAGTGCTTTCTCTGTGCTTTGTTTCCTCGTGAAGTAGCCTGGCTAGAGAAGGGGAAAATCACTTGCATTTGTAAGCCGTTGAATAGTTTCCCCAAAACTACGAGTTTCCTGAAATCTCAGGAAACATTTTTTCACCCCATCTTGCTGATACTTGGCGGGAACGATCAGTTCACAAATCCCACTTCGCCCCCCGAATTTCGTTCTTCTAGGTTGAATCGTTCGTTTGCATTAACAGTTGAATATTTAGGTTTCACTCTGTTTTCTGATATATTGATAGATGTAGATGGAACCCTAAATCAAACACGGTATTGCTAGCTGTTTGAAACTCCACACAATAAAGTGGTTCTCAGTGCTGTCTCTGTTGTTTGTTTCTTCTTGAAGTAGCCTAAGAGGAGACTGGGGAAAAACACTTGCACTTGAAAGCCTTTGACAAGCTTCCAAAGAACTACGAGTTTCCTGAAATCTCCGAAAACATTTTTTCACCCAATCTTCCTGAGACTTGGCGGTAATGATCTGTACACAAATCCCAGTTCGCCACCCAAATTTCGTTCTTCTAGGTTGAAGCGTTCGTCTTCGGTAACATTTTGAATTTTTAGGTTTCACTCTGTTTTCTCCTATATTGATAGATGTACATGGAACATCAAACACGCTTGAAACTTCACACAATAAAGTAGTTCTCAGTGCTATCTCTATGCTTTGTTTCCGCTTGAAGTAGCCTAGGTAGAGACTGGGGAAAATTACTTGCATTTGAAAGACTATGACAAGTTTCCCCCAAACTACGAGTTTCCTGAAATCTCAGGAAACATTTTTTCACCCAATCTTGCTGATACTTGGCGGGAACGATCAGTTCACAAATCCCACTTCGCCCCCCAAATTTCGTTCTTCTAGGTTGAATCGTTCGTTTGCAGTAACAGTTGAATATTTAGGTTTCACTCTGTTTTCTGATATATTGATAGATGTAGATGGAACCCTAAATCAAACACGGTTTTGCTAGCTGTTTGAAACTCCACACAATAAAGTGGTTCTCAGTGCTGTCTCTGTGGTTTGTTTCTTCTTGAAGTAGCCTAAGAGGAGACTGGGGAAAAACACTTGCATTTGAAAGCCTTTGACAAGTTTCCAAAGAACTACGAGTTTCCTGAAATCTCAGGAAACATTTATTCACCCACTCTTGCTGATACTTGGCGGGAACGATCAGTTCACAAATCCCAGTTCGCCACCCAAATTTCGTTCTTCTAGGTTGAAGCGTTCGTTTTCGGTAACATTTTGAATTTTTAGATTTCACTCTGTTTTCTCCTATATTGATAGATGTAGTTGGAACCCTAAATCAAACACGGTTTTTGCTGGCTGTATGAAACTTCACACTATAAAGTAGTTCTCAGTGCTATCTCTATGCTTTGTTTCCTCGTGAAGTAGCCTGGCTAGAGAAGGGGAAAATCACTTGCATTTGTAAGCCGTTGAGTAGTTTCCCCAAAACTACGAGTTTCCTGAAATCTCAGGAAACATTTTTTCACCCAATCTTGCTGATACTTGGCGGGAACGATCAGTTCACAAATCCCACTTCGCCCCCCAAATTTCGTTCTTCTAGGTTGAATCGTTCGTTTGCAGTAACAGTTGAATATTTAGGTTTCACTCTGTTTTCTGATATATTGATAGATGTAGATGGAACCCTAAATCAAACACGGTTTTTGCCAGCTGTTTGAAACTCCACACAATAAAGTGGTTCTCAGTGCTGTCTCTGTGGTTTGTTTCTTCTTGAAGTAGCCTAAGAGGAGACTGGGGAAAAACACTTGCATTTGAAAGCCTTTGACAAGCTTCCAAAGAACTACGAGTTTCCTGAAATCTCCGAAAACATTTTTTCACCCAATCTTGCTGATACTTGGCGGTAAAGATCAGTACACAAATCCCAGTTCGCCACCCAAATTTCGTTCTTCTAGGTTGAAGCGTTCGTTTTCAGTAACATTTTGAATTTTTAGATTTCACTCTGTTTTCTCCTATATTGATAGATGTAGTTTTAACCCTAAATCAAACACGGTTTTGCTAGCTGTATGAAACTTCACACAATATAGTAGTTCTCAGTGCTTTCTCTGTGCTTTGTTTCCTCGTGAAGTAGCCTGGCTAGAGAAGGGGAAAATCACTTGCATTTGTAAGCCGTTGAATAGTTTCCCCAAAACTACGAGTTTCCTGAAATCTCAGGAAACATTTTTTCACCCAATCTTGCTGATACTTGGCGGGAACGATCAGTTCACAAATCCCACTTCGCCCCCCGAATTTCGTTCTTCTAGGTGGAATCGTTCGTTTGCATTAACAGTTGAATATTTCGGTTTCACTCTGTTTTCTGATATATTGATAGATGTAGATGGAACCCTAAATCAAACACTGTTTTGCTAGCTGTTTGAAACTCCACACAATAAAGTGGTTCTCAGTGCTGTCTCTGTGGTTTGTTTCTTCTTGAAGTAGCCTAAGAGGAGACTGGGGAAAAACACTTGCACTTGAAAGCCTTTGACAAGCTTCCAAAGAACTACGAGTTTCCTGAAATCTCCGAAAACATTTTTTCACCCAATCTTCCTGAGACTTGGCGGTAATGATCTGTACACAAATCCCAGTTCGCCACCCAAATTTCGTTCTTCTAGGTTGAAGCGTTCGTCTTCGGTAACATTTTGAATTTTTAGGTTTCACTCTGTTTTCTCCTATATTGATAGATGTACATGGAACATCAAACACGCTTGAAACTTCACACAATAAAGTAGTTCTCAGTGCTATCTCTATGCTTTGTTTCCGCTTGAAGTAGCCTAGGTAGAGACTGGGGAAAATTACTTGCATTTGAAAGACTATGACAAGTTTCCCCCAAACTACGAGTTTCCTGAAATCTCAGGAAACATTTTTTCACCCAATCTTGCTGATACTTGGCGGTAAAGATCAGTACACAAATCCCAGTTCGCCACCCAAATTTCGTTCTTCTAGGTTGAAGCGTTCGTTTTCAGTAACATTTTGAATTTTTAGATTTCACTCTGTTTTCTCCTATATTGATAGATGTAGTTTTAACCCTAAATCAAACACGGTTTTGCTAGCTGTATGAAACTTCACACAATATAGTAGTTCTCAGTGCTTTCTCTGTGCTTTGTTTCCTCGTGAAGTAGCCTGGCTAGAGAAGGGGAAAATCACTTGCATTTGTAAGCCGTTGAATAGTTTCCCCAAAACTACGAGTTTCCTGAAATCTCAGGAAACATTTTTTCACCCAATCTTGCTGAGACTTGGCGGGAACGATCAGTTCACAAATCCCACTTCGCCCCCCAAATTTCGTTCTTCTAGGTTGAATCGTTCGTTTGCAGTAACAGTTGAATATTTAGGTTTCACTCTGTTTTCTGATATATTGATAGATGTAGATGGAACCCTAAATCAAACACGGTTTTTGCCAGCTGTTTGAAACTCCACACAATAAAGTGGTTCTCAGTGCTGTCTCTGTGGTTTGTTTCTTCTTGAAGTAGCCTAAGAGGAGACTGGGGAAAAACACTTGCATTTGAAAGCCTTTGACAAGCTTCCAAAGAACTACGAGTTTCCTGAAATCTCCGAAAACATTTTTTCACCCAATCTTGCTGATACTTGGCGGTAAAGATCAGTACACAAATCCCAGTTCGCCACCCAAATTTCGTTCTTCTAGGTTGAAGCGTTCGTTTTCAGTAACATTTTGAATTTTTAGATTTCACTCTGTTTTCTCCTATATTGATAGATGTAGTTTTAACCCTAAATCAAACACGGTTTTGCTAGCTGTATGAAACTTCACACAATATAGTAGTTCTCAGTGCTTTCTCTGTGCTTTGTTTCCTCGTGAAGTAGCCTGGCTAGAGAAGGGGAAAATCACTTGCATTTGTAAGCCGTTGAATAGTTTCCCCAAAACTACGAGTTTCCTGAAATCTCAGGAAACATTTTTTCACCCAATCTTGCTGATACTTGGCGGGAACGATCAGTTCACAAATCCCACTTCGCCCCCCGAATTTCGTTCTTCTAGGTGGAATCGTTCGTTTGCATTAACAGTTGAATATTTCGGTTTCACTCTGTTTTCTGATATATTGATAGATGTAGATGGAACCCTAAATCAAACACTGTTTTGCTAGCTGTTTGAAACTCCACACAATAAAGTGGTTCTCAGTGCTGTCTCTGTGGTTTGTTTCTTCTTGAAGTAGCCTAAGAGGAGACTGGGGAAAAACACTTGCACTTGAAAGCCTTTGACAAGCTTCCAAAGAACTACGAGTTTCCTGAAATCTCCGAAAACATTTTTTCACCCAATCTTCCTGAGACTTGGCGGTAATGATCTGTACACAAATCCCAGTTCGCCACCCAAATTTCGTTCTTCTAGGTTGAAGCGTTCGTCTTCGGTAACATTTTGAATTTTTAGGTTTCACTCTGTTTTCTCCTATATTGATAGATGTACATGGAACATCAAACACGCTTGAAACTTCACACAATAAAGTAGTTCTCAGTGCTATCTCTATGCTTTGTTTCCGCTTGAAGTAGCCTAGGTAGAGACTGGGGAAAATTACTTGAATTTGAAAGACTATGACAAGTTTCCCCCAAACTACGAGTTTCCTGAAATCTCAGGAAACATTTTTTCACCCAATCTTGCTGATACTTGGCGGTAAAGATCAGTACACAAATCCCAGTTCGCCACCCAAATTTCGTTCTTCTAGGTTGAAGCGTTCGTTTTCAGTAACATTTTGAATTTTTAGATTTCACTCTGTTTTCTCCTATATTGATAGATGTAGTTTTAACCCTAAATCAAACACGGTTTTGCTAGCTGTATGAAACTTCACACAATATAGTAGTTCTCAGTGCTTTCTCTGTGCTTTGTTTCCTCGTGAAGTAGCCTGGCTAGAGAAGGGGAAAATCACTTGCATTTGTAAGCCGTTGAATAGTTTCCCCAAAACTACGAGTTTCCTGAAATCTCAGGAAACATTTTTTCACCCAATCTTGCTGAGACTTGGCGGGAACGATCAGTTCACAAATCCCACTTCGCCCCCCGAATTTCGTTCTTCTAGGTTGAATCGTTCGTTTGCATTAACAGTTGAATATTTAGGTTTCACTCTGTTTTCTGATATATTGATAGATGTAGATGGAACCCTAAATCAAACACGGTTTTTGCTAGCTGTTTGAAACTCTACACAATAAAGTGGTTCTCAGTGCTGTCTCTGTGGTTTGTTTCTTCTTGAAGTAGCCTAAGAGGAGACTGGGGAAAAACACTTGCATTTGAAAGCCTTTGACAAGCTTCCAAAGAACTACGAGTTTCCTGAAATCTCCGAAAACATTTTTTCACCCAATCTTGCTGAGACTTGGCGGTAATGATCTGTACACAAATCCCAGTTCGCCACCCAAATTTCGTTCTTCTAGGTTGAAGCGTTCGTTTTCGGTAACATTTTGAATTTTTAGATTTCACTCTGTTTTCTCCTATATTGATAGATGTAGTTGGAACCCTAAATCAAACACGGTTTTTGCTAGCTGTATGAAACTTCACACTATAAAGTAGTTCTCAGTGCTATCTCTATGCTTTGTTTCCTCGTGAAGTAGCCTGGCTAGAGAAGGGGAAAATCACTTGCATTTGTAAGCCATTGAGTAGTTTCCCCAAAACTACGAGTTTCCTGAAATCTCAGGAAACATTTTTTCACCCAATCTTGCTGATACTTGGCGGTAAAGATCAGTACACAAATCCCAGTTCGCCACCCAAATTTCGTTCTTCTAGGTTGAAGCGTTCGTTTTCAGTAACATTTTGAATTTTTAGATTTCACTCTGTTTTCTCCTATATTGATAGATGTAGTTTTAACCCTAAATCAAACACGGTTTTGCTAGCTGTATGAAACTTCACACAATATAGTAGTTCTCAGTGCTTTCTCTGTGCTTTGTTTCCTCGTGAAGTAGCCTGGCTAGAGAAGGGGAAAATCACTTGCATTTGTAAGCCGTTGAATAGTTTCCCCAAAACTACGAGTTTCCTGAAATCTCAGGAAACATTTTTTCACCCAATCTTGCTGAGACTTGGCGGGAACGATCAGTTGACAAATCCGACTTCGCCCCCCGAATTTCGTTCTTCTAGGTTGAATCGTTCGTTTGCAGTAACAGTTGAATATTTAGGTTTCACTCTGTTTTCTGATATATTGATAGATGTAGATGGAACCCTAAATCAAACACGGTTTTGCTAGCTGTTTGAAACTCCACACAATAAAGTGGTTCTCAGTGCTGTCTCTGTGGTTTGTTTCTTCTTGAAGTAGCCTAAGAGGAGACTGGGGAAAAACACTTGCATTTGAAAGCCTTTGACAAGCTTCCAAAGAACTACGAGTTTCCTGAAATCTCCGAAAACATTTTTTCACCCAATCTTCCTGAGACTTGGCGGTAATGATCTGTACACAAATCCCAGTTCGCCACCCAAATTTCGTTCTTCTAGGTTGAAGCGTTCGTTTTCGGTAACATTTTGAATTTTTAGGTTTCACTCTGTTTTCTCCTATATTGATAGATGTACATGGAACATCAAACACGCTTGAAACTTCACACAATAAAGTAGTTCTCAGTGCTATCTCTATGCTTTGTTTCCGCTTGAAGTAGCCTAGGTAGAGACTGGGGAAAATTACTTGCATTTGAAAGACTATGACAAGTTTCCCCCAAACTACGAGTTTCCTGAAATCTCAGGAAACATTTTTTCACCCAATCTTGCTGATACTTGGCGGGAACGATCAGTTCACAAATCCCACTTCGCCCCCCAAATTTCGTTCTTCTAGGTTGAATCGTTCGTTTGCAGTAACAGTTGAATATTTAGGTTTCACTCTGTTTTCTGATATATTGATAGATGTAGATGGAACCCTAAATCAAACACGGTTTTGCTAGCTGTTTGAAACTCCACACAATAAAGTGGTTCTCAGTGCTGTCTCTGTGGTTTGTTTCTTCTTGAAGTAGCCTAAGAGGAGACTGGGGAAAAACACTTGCATTTGAAAGCCTTTGACAAGCTTCCAAAGAACTACGAGTTTCCTGAAATCTCAGGAAACATTTATTCACCCACTCTTGCTGATACTTGGCGGGAACGATCAGTTCACAAATCCCAGTTCGCCACCCAAATTTCGTTCTTCTAGGTTGAAGCGTTCGTTTTCGGTAACATTTTGAATTTTTAGATTTCACTCTGTTTTCTCCTATATTGATAGATGTAGTTGGAACCCTAAATCAAACACGGTTTTTGCTGGCTGTATGAAACTTCACACTATAAAGTAGTTCTCAGTGCTATCTCTATGCTTTGTTTCCTCGTGAAGTAGCCTGGCTAGAGAAGGGGAAAATCACTTGCATTTGTAAGCCATTGAGTAGTTTCCCCAAAACTACGAGTTTCCTGAAATCTCAGGAAACATTTTTTCACCCAATCTTGCTGATACTTGGCGGGAACGATCAGTTCACAAATCCCACTTCGCCCCCCGAATTTCGTTCTTCTAGGTTGAATCGTTCGTTTGCAGTAACAGTTGAATATTTAGGTTTCACTCTGTTTTCTGATATATTGATAGATGTAGATGGAACCCTAAAGCAAACACGGTTTTGCTAGCTGTTTGAAACTCCACACAATAAAGTGGTTCTCAGTGCTGTCTCTGTGGTTTGTTTCTTCTTGAAGTAGCCTAAGAGGAGACTGGGGAAAAACACTTGCATTTGAAAGCCTTTGACAAGCTTCCAAAGAACTACGAGTTTCCTGAAATCTCCGAAAACATTTTTTCACCCAATCTTGCTGATACTTGGCGGTAAAGATCAGTACACAAATCCCAGTTCGCCACCCAAATTTCGTTCTTCTAGGTTGAAGCGTTCGTTTTCAGTAACATTTTGAATTTTTAGATTTCACTCTGTTTTCTCCTATATTGATAGATGTAGTTTTAACCCTAAATCAAACACGGTATTGCTAGCTGTATGAAACTTCACACAATATAGTAGTTCTCAGTGCTTTCTCTGTGCTTTGTTTCCTCGTGAAGTAGCCTGGCTAGAGAAGGGGAAAATCACTTGCATTTGTAAGCCGTTGAATAGTTTCCCCAAAACTACGAGTTTCCTGAAATCTCAGGAAACATTTTTTCACCCAATCTTGCTGAGACTTGGCGGGAACGATCAGTTCACAAATCCCACTTCGCCCCCCGAATTTCGTTCTTCTAGGTTGAATCGTTCGTTTGCAGTAACAGTTGAATATTTAGGTTTCACTCTGTTTTCTGATATATTGATAGATGTAGATGGAACCCTAAATCAAACACGGTTTTGCTAGCTGTTTGAAACTCCACACAATAAAGTGGTTCTCAGTGCTGTCTCTGTGGTTTGTTTCTTCTTGAAGTAGCCTAAGAGGAGACTGGGGAAAAACACTTGCATTTGAAAGCCTTTGACAAGCTTCCAAAGAACTACGAGTTTCCTGAAATCTCCGAAAACATTTTTTCACCCAATCTTCCTGAGACTTGGCGGTAATGATCTGTACACAAATCCCAGTTCGCCACCCAAATTTCGTTCTTCTAGGTTGAAGCGTTCGTTTTCGGTAACATTTTGAATTTTTAGGTTTCACTCTGTTTTCTCCTATATTGATAGATGTACATGGAACATCAAACACGCTTGAAACTTCACACAATAAAGTAGTTCTCAGTGCTATCTCTATGCTTTGTTTCCGCTTGAAGTAGCCTAGGTAGAGACTGGGGAAAATTACTTGCATTTGAAAGACTATGACAAGTTTCCCCCAAACTACGAGTTTCCTGAAATCTCAGGAAACATTTTTTCACCCAATCTTGCTGATACTTGGCGGGAACGATCAGTTCACAAATCCCACTTCGCCCCCCAAATTTCGTTCTTCTAGGTTGAATCGTTCGTTTGCAGTAACAGTTGAATATTTAGGTTTCACTCTGTTTTCTGATATATTGATAGATGTAGATGGAACCCTAAATCAAACACGGTTTTGCTAGCTGTTTGAAACTCCACACAATAAAGTGGTTCTCAGTGCTGTCTCTGTGGTTTCTTTCTTCTTGAAGTAGCCTAAGAGGAGACTGGGGAAAAACACTTGCATTTGAAAGCCTTTGACAAGCTTCCAAAGAACTACGAGTTTCCTGAAATCTCCGAAAACATTTTTTCACCCAATCTTCCTGAGACTTGGCGGTAATGATCTGTACACAAATCCCAGTTCGCCACCCAAATTTCGTTCTTCTAGGTTGAAGCGTTCGTTTTCGGTAACATTTTGAATTTTTAGGTTTCACTCTGTTTTCTCCTATATTGATAGATGTACATGGAACATCAAACACGCTTGAAACTTCACACAATAAAGTAGTTCTCAGTGCTATCTCTATGCTTTGTTTCCGCTTGAAGTAGCCTAGGTAGAGACTGGGGAAAATTACTTGCATTTGAAAGACTATGACAAGTTTCCCCCAAACTACGAGTTTCCTGAAATCTCAGGAAACATTTTTTCACCCAATCTTGCTGATACTTGGCGGGAACGATCAGTTCACAAATCCCACTTCGCCCCCCAAATTTCGTTCTTCTAGGTTGAATCGTTCGTTTGCAGTAACAGTTGAATATTTAGGTTTCACTCTGTTTTCTGATATATTGATAGATGTAGATGGAACCCTAAATCAAACACGGTTTTGCTAGCTGTTTGAAACTCCACACAATAAAGTGGTTCTCAGTGCTGTCTCTGTGGTTTGTTTCTTCTTGAAGTAGCCTAAGAGGAGACTGGGGAAAAACACTTGCATTTGAAAGCCTTTGACAAGCTTCCAAAGAACTACGAGTTTCCTGAAATCTCAGGAAACATTTATTCACCCACTCTTGCTGATACTTGGCGGGAACGATCAGTTCACAAATCCCAGTTCGCCACCCAAATTTCGTTCTTCTAGGTTGAAGCGTTCGTTTTCGGTAACATTTTGAATTTTTAGATTTCACTCTGTTTTCTCCTATATTGATAGATGTAGTTGGAACCCTAAATCAAACACGGTTTTTGCTGGCTGTATGAAACTTCACACTATAAAGTAGTTCTCAGTGCTATCTCTATGCTTTGTTTCCTCGTGAAGTAGCCTGGCTAGAGAAGGGGAAAATCACTTGCATTTGTAAGCCATTGAGTAGTTTCCCCAAAACTACGAGTTTCCTGAAATCTCAGGAAACATTTTTTCACCCAATCTTGCTGATACTTGGCGGGAACGATCAGTTCACAAATCCCACTTCGCCCCCCGAATTTCGTTCTTCTAGGTTGAATCGTTCGTTTGCAGTAACAGTTGAATATTTAGGTTTCACTCTGTTTTCTGATATATTGATAGATGTAGATGGAACCCTAAAGCAAACACGGTTTTGCTAGCTGTTTGAAACTCCACACAATAAAGTGGTTCTCAGTGCTGTCTCTGTGGTTTGTTTCTTCTTGAAGTAGCCTAAGAGGAGACTGGGGAAAAACACTTGCATTTGAAAGCCTTTGACAAGCTTCCAAAGAACTACGAGTTTCCTGAAATCTCCGAAAACATTTTTTCACCCAATCTTGCTGATACTTGGCGGTAAAGATCAGTACACAAATCCCAGTTCGCCACCCAAATTTCGTTCTTCTAGGTTGAAGCGTTCGTTTTCAGTAACATTTTGAATTTTTAGATTTCACTCTGTTTTCTCCTATATTGATAGATGTAGTTTTAACCCTAAATCAAACACGGTATTGCTAGCTGTATGAAACTTCACACAATATAGTAGTTCTCAGTGCTTTCTCTGTGCTTTGTTTCCTCGTGAAGTAGCCTGGCTAGAGAAGGGGAAAATCACTTGCATTTGTAAGCCGTTGAATAGTTTCCCCAAAACTACGAGTTTCCTGAAATCTCAGGAAACATTTTTTCACCCAATCTTGCTGAGACTTGGCGGGAACGATCAGTTCACAAATCCCACTTCGCCCCCCGAATTTCGTTCTTCTAGGTTGAATCGTTCGTTTGCAGTAACAGTTGAATATTTAGGTTTCACTCTGTTTTCTGATATATTGATAGATGTAGATGGAACCCTAAATCAAACACGGTTTTGCTAGCTGTTTGAAACTCCACACAATAAAGTGGTTCTCAGTGCTGTCTCTGTGGTTTGTTTCTTCTTGAAGTAGCCTAAGAGGAGACTGGGGAAAAACACTTGCATTTGAAAGCCTTTGACAAGCTTCCAAAGAACTACGAGTTTCCTGAAATCTCCGAAAACATTTTTTCACCCAATCTTCCTGAGACTTGGCGGTAATGATCTGTACACAAATCCCAGTTCGCCACCCAAATTTCGTTCTTCTAGGTTGAAGCGTTCGTTTTCGGTAACATTTTGAATTTTTAGGTTTCACTCTGTTTTCTCCTATATTGATAGATGTACATGGAACATCAAACACGCTTGAAACTTCACACAATAAAGTAGTTCTCAGTGCTATCTCTATGCTTTGTTTCCGCTTGAAGTAGCCTAGGTAGAGACTGGGGAAAATTACTTGCATTTGAAAGACTATGACAAGTTTCCCCCAAACTACGAGTTTCCTGAAATCTCAGGAAACATTTTTTCACCCAATCTTGCTGATACTTGGCGGGAACGATCAGTTCACAAATCCCACTTCGCCCCCCAAATTTCGTTCTTCTAGGTTGAATCGTTCGTTTGCAGTAACAGTTGAATATTTAGGTTTCACTCTGTTTTCTGATATATTGATAGATGTAGATGGAACCCTAAATCAAACACGGTTTTGCTAGCTGTTTGAAACTCCACACAATAAAGTGGTTCTCAGTGCTGTCTCTGTGGTTTCTTTCTTCTTGAAGTAGCCTAAGAGGAGACTGGGGAAAAACACTTGCATTTGAAAGCCTTTGACAAGCTTCCAAAGAACTACGAGTTTCCTGAAATCTCAGGAAACATTTATTCACCCACTCTTGCTGATACTTGGCGGGAACGATCAGTTCACAAATCCCAGTTCGCCACCCAAATTTCGTTCTTCTAAGTTGAAGCGTTCGTTTTCGGTAACATTTTGAATTTTTAGATTTCACTCTGTTTTCTCCTATATTGATAGATGTAGTTGGAACCCTAAATCAAACACGGTTTTTGCTGGCTGTATGAAACTTCACACTATAAAGTAGTTCTCAGTGCTATCTCTATGCTTTGTTTCCTCGTGAAGTAGCCTGGCTAGAGAAGGGGAAAATCACTTGCATTTGTAAGCCATTGAGTAGTTTCCCCCAAACTACGAGTTTCCTGAAATCTCAGGAAACATTTTTTCACCCAATCTTGCTGATACTTGGCGGGAACGATCAGTTCACAAATCCCACTTCGCCCCCCGAATTTCGTTCTTCTAGGTTGAATCGTTCGTTTGCAGTAACAGTTGAATATTTAGGTTTCACTCTGTTTTCTGATATATTGATAGATGTAGATGGAACCCTAAATCAAACACGGTTTTGCTAGCTGTTTGAAACTCCACACAATAAAGTGGTTCTCAGTGCTGTCTCTGTGGTTTGTTTCTTCTTGAAGTAGCCTAAGAGGAGACTGGGGAAAAACACTTGCATTTGAAAGCCTTTGACAAGCTTCCAAAGAACTACGAGTTTCCTGAAATCTCCGAAAACATTTTTTCACCCAATCTTGCTGATACTTGGCGGTAAAGATCAGTACACAAATCCCAGTTCGCCACCCAAATTTCGTTCTTCTAGGTTGAAGCGTTCGTTTTCAGTAACATTTTGAATTTTTAGATTTCACTCTGTTTTCTCCTATATTGATAGATGTAGTTTTATCCCTAAATCAAACACGGTTTTGCTAGCTGTATGAAACTTCACACAATATAGTAGTTCTCAGTGCTTTCTCTGTGCTTTGTTTCCTCGTGAAGTATCCTGGCTAGAGAAGGGGAAAATCACTTGCATTTGTAAGCCGTTGAAGAGTTTCCCCAAAACTACGAGTTTCCTGAAATCTCAGGAAACATTTTTTCACCCAATCTTGCTGACACTTGGCGGGAACGATCAGTTCACAAATCCCACTTCGCCCCCCGAATTTCGTTCTTCTAGGTTGAATCGTTCGTTTGCAGTAACAGTTGAATATTTAGGTTTCACTCTGTTTTCTGATATATTGATAGATGTAGATGGAACCCTAAATCAAACACGGTTTTGCTAGCTGTTTGAAACTCCACACAATAAAGTGGTTCTCAGTGCTGTCTCTGTGGTTTGTTTCTTCTTGAAGTAGCCTAAGAGGAGACTGGGGAAAAACACTTGCATTTGAAAGCCTTTGACAAGCTTCCAAAGAACTACGAGTTTCCTGAAATCTCCGAAAACATTTTTTCACCCAATCTTCCTGAGACTTGGCGGTAAAGATCAGTACACAAATCCCAGTTCGCCACCCAAATTTCGTTCTTCTAGGTTGAAGCGTTCGTTTTCGGTAACATTTTGAATTTTTAGATTTCACTCTGTTTTCTCCTATATTGATAGATGTAGTTGGAACCCTAAATCAAACACGGTTTTTGCTAGCTGTATGAAACTTCACACTATAAAGTAGTTCTCAGTGCTATCTCTATGCTTTGTTTCCTCGTGAAGTAGCCTGGCTAGAGAAGGGGAAAATCACTTGCATTTGTAAGCCATTGAGTAGTTTCCCCAAAACTACGAGTTTCCTGAAATCTCAGGAAACATTTTTTCACCCAATCTTGCTGATACTTGGCGGTAAAGATCAGTACACAAATCCCAGTTCGCCACCCAAATTTCGTTCTTCTAGGTTGAAGCGTTCGTTTTCAGTAACATTTTGAATTTTTAGATTTCACTCTGTTTTCTCCTACATTGATAGATGTAGTTTTAACCCTAAATCAAACACGGTTTTTGCTAGCTGAATGAAACTTCACACAACAAAGTAGTTCTCAGTGCTATCTCTATGCTTTGTTTCGTCGTGAAGTAGCCTGGCTAGAGAAGGGGAAAATCACTTGCATTTGTAAGCCATTGAGTAGTTTCCCCAAAACTACGAGTTTCCTGAAATCTCAGGAAAGATTTTTTCACCCAATCTTGTTGATACTTGGCGGGAACGATCAGTTCACAAATCCCACTTCGCCCCCCGAATTTCGTTCTTCTAGGTTGAATCGTTCGTTTGCATTAACAGTTGAATATTTAGGTTTCACTCTGTTTTCTGATATATTGATAGATGTAGATGGAACCCTAAATCAAACACGGTTTTGCTAGCTGTTTGAAACTCCACACAATATAGTAGTTCTCAGTGCTTTCTCTGTGCTTTGTTTCCTCGTGAAGTAGCCTGGCTAGAGAAGGGGAAAATCACTTGCATTTGTAAGCCATTGAGAAGTTTCCCCAAAACTACGAGTTTCCTGAAATCTCAGGAATCATTTTCTCACCCAATCTTGCGGATACTAGGCGGTAATGATCAGTACAAAAATCCCACTTAGCCCCCCAAATGTCGTTCCTCTAGACTGTAGCGTTCGTTTTCAGTTACATTTTGAATCTTTAGGTTTCACTCTGTTTTCTCCTATATTGATAGATGTAGTTGGAACCCTCAATCAAACCCGGTTTTTGCCAGCTGTTTGAAAAGTGAAACAATAAAGTAGTTCTCAGTGCTATCTCTATGCTTTGTTTCCTCTTGAAGTAGCCTAGGTAGAGACTTGGGAAAATCACTTGCATTTGAAATCCTTTGACAAGGTTCCCCAAAACTACGAGTTTCCTGAAATCTCAGAAAACATTTTTTCACCCAATCTAGCTGATACTAGGCGGTAATGATCAGTACACAAATCCCAATTCGCCTCTCAAATTTCGTTCTTCTTGTTTGAAGCGTTCGTTTGCGGTAACAGTTGATCATTTAGGTTTCACCCTGTTTTCTCCAATATTGATAGTTGTAGTTGGAACCCTAAATCAAACACGGTGTTAGCTAGCTGTTTGAAAAGTCACACAATAAAGTGGTTCTCCGCCCCCCAAATTTCGTTCTTCTAGGTTGAAGGGTTCGTTCGCAGTTACATTTTGAATTTTTAGGTTTAACTCTGTTTTCTCCTATATT
The DNA here is from genome assembly GCF_047511675.1 of Marmota flaviventris. Taxonomy (NCBI): domain Eukaryota; kingdom Metazoa; phylum Chordata; class Mammalia; order Rodentia; family Sciuridae; genus Marmota; species Marmota flaviventris. The sequence goes on along the minus strand of NC_092518.1, from coordinate 50,321,291 downwards.
GATAGATGTACATGGAACATCAAACACGCTTGAAACTTCACACAATAAAGTAGTTCTCAGTGCTATCTCTATGCTTTGTTTCCGCTTGAAGTAGCCTAGGTAGAGACTGGGGAAAATTACTTGCATTTGAAAGACTATGACAAGTTTCCCCCAAACTACGAGTTTCCTGAAATCTCAGGAAACATTTTTTCACCCAATCTTGCTGATACTTGGCGGGAACGATCAGTTCACAAATCCCACTTCGCCCCCCAAATTTCGTTCTTCTAGGTTGAATCGTTCGTTTGCAGTAACAGTTGAATATTTTAGGTTTCACTCTGTTTTCTGATATATTGATAGATGTAGATGGAACCCTAAATCAAACACGGTTTTGCTAGCTGTTTGAAACTCTACACAATAAAGTGGTTCTCAGTGCTGTCTCTGTGGTTTGTCTCTTCTTGAAGTAGCCTAAGAGGAGACTGGGGAAAAACACTTGTATTTGAAAGCTTTTGACAAGCTTCCAAAGAACTACGAGTTTCCTGAAATCTCCGAAAACATTTTTTCACCCAATCTTGCTGATACTTGGCGGTAAAGATCAGTACACAAATCCCAGTTCGCCACCCAAATTTCGTTCTTCTAGGTTGAAGCGTTCGTTTTCAGTAACATTTTGAATTTTTAGATTTCACTCTGTTTTCTCCTATATTGATAGATGTAGTTTTAACCCTAAATCAAACACGGTTTTGCTAGCTGTATGAAACTTCACACAATATAGTAGTTCTCAGTGCTTTCTCTGTGCTTTGTTTCCTCGTGAAGTAGCCTGGCTAGAGAAGGGGAAAATCACTTGCATTTGTAAGCCGTTGAATAGTTTCCCCAAAAATACGAGTTTCCTGAAATCTCAGGAATCATTTTTTCACCCAATCTTGCGGATACTAGGCGGTAATGATCAGTACAAAAATCCCACTTAGCCCCCCAAATGTCGTTCCTCTAGATTGTAGCGTTCGTTTTCAGTTACATTTTGAATCTTTAGGTTTCACTCTGTTTTCTCCTATATTGATAGATGTAGTTGGAACCCTCAATCAAACCCGGTTTTTGCCAGCTGTTTGAAAAGTGAAACAATAAAGTAGTTCTCAGTGCTATCTCTATGCTTTGTTTCCTCTTGAAGTAGCCTAGGTAGAGACTTGGGAAAATCACTTGCATTTGAAATCCTTTGACAAGGTTCCCCAAAACTACGAGTTTCCTGAAATCTCAGAAAACATTTTTTCACCCAATCTAGCTGATACTTGGCGGTAATGATCAGTACACAAATCCCAATTCGCCTCTCAAATTTCGTTCTTCTTGTTTGAAGCGTTCGTTTGCGGTAACAGTTGATCATTTAGGTTTCACCCTGTTTTCTCCAATATTGATAGTTGTAGTTGGAACCCTAAATCAAACACGGTGTTAGCTAGCTGTTTGAAAAGTCACACAATAAAGTGGTTCTCAGTGCTGTCTCTATGGTTTGTTTCCTCTTGAAGTAGCCTAAGAAGAGACTGGGGAAAAACACTTGAATTTGAAAGCCTTTGACAAGCATCCAAAAAACTACGAGTTTCCTTAAATCTCTAAAGCATTTCTTCACCCAATCTTGGTGATACTTGGAGGCAATGATCAGTACACAAATTCCACTCCGCCCCCCAAATTTCGTTCTTCTAGGTTGAAGGGTTCGTTCGCAGTTACATTTTGAATTTTTAGGTTTAACTCTGTTTTCTCCTATATTGATAGATGTACATGGAACATCAAACACGCTTGAAACTTCACACAATAAAGTAGTTCTCAGTGCTATCTCTATGCTTTGTTTCCGCTTGAAGTAGCCTAGGTAGAGACTGGGGAAAATTACTTGCATTTGAAAGACTATGACAAGTTTCCCCCAAACTACGAGTTTCCTGAAATCTCAGGAAACATTTTTTCACCCAATCTTGCTGATACTTGGCGGGAACGATCAGTTCACAAATCCCACTTCGCCCCCCAAATTTCGTTCTTCTAGGTTGAATCGTTCGTTTGCAGTAACAGTTGAATATTTAGGTTTCACTCTGTTTTCTGATATATTGATAGATGTAGATGGAACCCTAAATCAAACACGGTTTTGCTAGCTGTTTGAAACTCCACACAATAAAGTGCTTCTCAGTGCTGTCTCTGTGGTTTGTTTCTTCTTGAAGTAGCCTAAGAGGAGACTGGGGAAAAACACTTGCATTTGAAAGCCTTTGACAAGCTTCCAAAGAACTACTAGTTTCCTGAAATCTCCGAAAACATTTTTTCACCCAATCTTGCTGATACTTGGCGGGAACGATCAGTTCACAAATCCCACTTCGCCCCCCAAATTTCGTTCTTCTAGGTTGAATCGTTCGTTTGCATTAACAGTTGAATATTTAGGTTTCACTCTGTTTTCTGATATATTGATAGATGTAGATGGAACCCTAAATCAAACACGGTTTTGCTAGCTGTTTGAAACTCCACACAATATAGTAGTTCTCAGTGCTTTCTCTGTGCTTTGTTTCCTCGTGAAGTAGCCTGGCTAGAGAAGGGGAAAATCACTTGCATTTGTAAGCCATTGAGAAGTTTCCCCAAAACTACGAGTTTCCTGAAATCTCAGGAATCATTTTCTCACCCAATCTTGCGGATACTAGGCGGTAATGATCAGTACAAAAATCCCACTTAGCCCCCCAAATGTCGTTCCTCTAGATTGTAGCGTTCGTTTTCAGTTACATTTTGAATCTTTAGGTTTCACTCTGTTTTCTCCTATATTGATAGATGTAGTTGGAAGCCTCAATCAAACCCGGTTTTTGCCAGCTGTTTGAAAAGTGAAACAATAAAGTAGTTCTCAGTGCTATCTCTATGCTTTGTTTCCTCTTGAAGTAGCCTAGGTAGAGACTTGGGAAAATCACTTGCATTTGAAATCCTTTGACAAGGTTCCCCAAAACTACGAGTTTCCTGAAATCTCAGAAAACATTTTTTCACCCAATCTAGCTGATACTAGGCGGTAATGATCAGTACACAAATCCCAATTCGCCTCTCAAATTTCGTTCTTCTTGTTTGAAGCGTTCGTTTGCGGTAACAGTTGATCATTTAGGTTTCACCCTGTTTTCTCCAATATTGATAGTTGTAGTTGGAACCCTAAATCAAACACGGTGTTAGCTAGCTGTTTGAAAAGTCACACAATAAAGTGGTTCTCCGCCCCCCAAATTTCGTTCTTCTAGGTTGAAGGGTTCGTTCGCAGTTACATTTTGAATTTTTAGGTTTAACTCTGTTTTCTCCTATATTGATAGATGTACATGGAACATCAAACACGCTTGAAACTTCACACAATAAAGTAGTTCTCAGTGCTATCTCTATGCTTTGTTTCCGCTTGAAGTAGCCTAGGTAGAGACTGGGGAAAATTACTTGCATTTGAAAGACTATGACAAGTTTCCCCCAAACTACGAGTTTCCTGAAATCTCAGGAAACATTTTTTCACCCAATCTTGCTGATACTTGGCGGGAACGATCAGTTCACAAATCCCACTTCGCCCCCCAAATTTCGTTCTTCTAGGTTGAATCGTTCGTTTGCAGTAACAGTTGAATATTTTAGGTTTCACTCTGTTTTCTGATATATTGATAGATGTAGATGGAACCCTAAATCAAACACGGTTTTGCTAGCTGTTTGAAACTCTACACAATAAAGTGGTTCTCAGTGCTGTCTCTGTGGTTTGTCTCTTCTTGAAGTAGCCTAAGAGGAGACTGGGGAAAAACACTTGTATTTGAAAGCCTTTGACAAGCTTCCAAAGAACTACGAGTTTCCTGAAATCTCCGAAAACATTTTTTCACCCAATCTTGCTGATACTTGGCGGTAAAGATCAGTACACAAATCCCAGTTCGCCACCCAAATTTCGTTCTTCTAGGTTGAAGCGTTCGTTTTCAGTAACATTTTGAATTTTTAGATTTCACTCTGTTTTCTCCTATATTGATAGATGTAGTTTTAACCCTAAATCAAACACGGTTTTGCTAGCTGTATGAAACTTCACACAATAAAGTAGTTCTCAGTGCTATCTCTATGCTTTGTTTCCTCGTGAAGTAGCCTGGCTAGAGAAGGGGAAAATCGCTTGCATTTGTAAGCCATTGAGTAGTTTCCCCAAAACTACGAGTTTCCTGAAATCTCAGGAAACATTTTTTCACCCAATCTTGCGGATACTAGGCGGTAATGATCAGTACAAAAATCCCACTTAGCCCCCCAAATGTCGTTCCTCTAGATTGTAGCGTTCGTTTTCAGTTACATTTTGAATCTTTAGGTTTCACTCTGTTTTCTCCTATATTGATAGATGTAGTTGGAAGCCTCAATCAAACCCGGTTTTTGCCAGCTGTTTGAAAAGTGAAACAATAAAGTAGTTCTCAGTGCTATCTCTATGCTTTGTTTCCTCTTGAAGTAGCCTAGGTAGAGACTTGGGAAAATCACTTGCATTTGAAATCCTTTGACAAGGTTCCCCAAAACTACGAGTTTCCTGAAATCTCAGAAAACATTTTTTCACCCAATCTAGCTGATACTAGGCGGTAATGATCAGTACACAAATCCCAATTCGCCTCTCAAATTTCGTTCTTCTTGTTTGAAGCGTTCGTTTGCGGTAACAGTTGATCATTTAGGTTTCACCCTGTTTTCTCCAATATTGATAGTTGTAGTTGGAACCCTAAATCAAACACGGTGTTAGCTAGCTGTTTGAAAAGTCACACAATAAAGTGGTTCTCAGTGCTGTCTCTATGGTTTGTTTCCTCTTGAAGTAGCCTAAGAAGAGACTGGGGAAAAACACTTGAATTTGAAAGCCTTTGACAAGCATCCAAAAAACTCCGAGTTTCCTTAAATCTCTAAAACATTTCTTCACCCAATCTTGGTGATACTTGGAGGCAATGATCAGTACACAAATTCCACTCCGCCCCCCAAATTTCGTTCTTCTAGGTTGAAGGGTTCGTTCGCAGTTACATTTTGAATTTTTAGGTTTCACTCTGTTTTCTCCTATATTGATAGATGTACATGGAACATCAAACACGCTTGAAACTTCACACAATAAAGTAGTTCTCAGTGCTATCTCTATGCTTTGTTTCCGCTTGAAGTAGCCTAGGTAGAGACTGGGGAAAATTACTTGCATTTGAAAGACTATGACAAGTTTCCCCCAAACTACGAGTTTCCTGAAATCTCAGGAAACATTTTTTCACCCAATCTTGCTGATACTTGGCGGGAACGATCAGTTCACAAATCCCACTTCGCCCCCCAAATTTCGTTCTTCTGGGTTGAATCGTTCGTTTGCATTAACAGTTGAATATTTAGGTTTCACTCTGTTTTCTGATATATTGATAGATGTAGATGGAACCCTAAATCAAACACGGTTTTTGCTAGCTGTTTGAAACTCTACACAATAAAGTGGTTCTCAGTGCTGTCTCTGTGGTTTGTTTCTTCTTGAAGTAGCCTAAGAGGAGACTGGGGAAAAACACTTGCATTTGAAAGCCTTTGACAAGCTTCCAAAGAACTACGAGTTTCCTGAAATCTCCGAAAACATTTTTTCACCCAATCTTGCTGAGACTTGGCGGTAACGATCTGTACACAAATCCCAGTTCGCCACCCAAATTTCGTTCTTCTAGGTTGAAGCGTTCGTTTTCGGTAACATTTTGAATTTTTAGATTTCACTCTGTTTTCTCCTATATTGATAGATGTAGTTTTAACCCTAAATCAAACACGGTTTTTGCTAGCTGTATGAAACTTCACACAATAAAGTAGTTCTCAGTGTAGCATAAGGGTTAGGTTTTGCCCTAGGGTTAGGGCTAGGGAGAGTGTTAGGTTTAGAGTTAGGTCTAGGGATAAGATTCGAGTATGGTTAGGGTTAGGAATGGATTAGGGCTAGCATTATCAGTAGGGGTAGGGTTAGGGTTAGAATCATGGATATGGTTAGTTTTAGGCATACTGTTATGGATAGTGTTAGATTGAGGTTTATGTTTAGGGTTAGGGCTATGTTTATGTTTATGTTTATGGTAAGGGTTAGGGTTTGAGCTAGAGTTAGGTCTATGGCAGGTGTGAGGTTTAGGGTTAGGTCTAGTGTTAGTTTTCTGGTTAGGTTTAGGGTTAGGGTTAGGCCTAGGGTTATCAATAGGTTTAGGGTTAGTTTTAGGGTAATGGGTAGTTTTAGAGCTAGGTTTAGGGCTAGGGTTACGTTTAGGATTAGGGCTAGTGTTAGGGTATATTTAGGGATAGGTGTAGGTTTATGTTTAGGATAAGGTTCAGGCTTTGAGCTAGGGTTAGGACTAATCAAGTGTTAGGTTAGGGTTAGGGTTAGGGTTATGCTTAGACCTAGGATTAGCTCTAGGTTTTGTGTTAGGTTTAGGCCTAGGGTTAGTGCTGTGGGTAATTTAAGAGCTAGGGTTATGATTAGGGCTAGTTTGAGTGTTAGGATTTTGGCTACGTCTAGTGTTATGTTTAGATTTTTGGTTAGGGTCAGGTTTAGAGGTATGTTTACTTTTAAAGGCAGGGTCAGTGTTTGGGTTCGAGTTAGAGTTAGGGTTACAGCCAGAATTAGAACTAGGTTTAGGTCTAGGTGTATGGTTAGTGTTTGTGTTAGTTTAAGGGTCACTTTAAGGGGTAGGGATAGGTATTTGTTTAGGTCTAGGGATAGAGTGAAGGCAAGGTTTAGGATTTGGTTTAGGTCTACGGCTAGTGTTATAGTTTTGTCTAGGGTTAGAGCCAGGTTTAGACCTAGGGTTAGTGTTAGGGTCAAAATAATGGTCAGGGTTAACATTAGGGTTTGCAATAGGGTTAGTGCTAGAGTGAGGGTAGGGTTATGACTATTAATAGGGTTAGGGTTTTGGTTAGTTTAAGGATTAGGGATAGGTCTATGGTTAACATTAGGGTTAGGGTTTCACTTTATGTAAGGGATAGGCTTATAGCTAGGGTTAGGACTAGAGTTAGGGTTAGGGTTAGGGTTAAATCTAGGTTTAGTGCTCAGATTAGGGCTAATTTTTATATTAGGGTTATGGCTAATGTTATGGCAATGGATTATGTAAGAATTAGGTTACAACTAGGGTTAGGGGTAGGGGTAGGTTTAGTGTTAAGGTTAGGTTTAATTTTAGGGTGATATTTATAGCTAGGTTAGTATTAGGACATGATTCAGAGACATTACTAGTTTTAGGGTTAGGTTTAGGACTCAAATAAGGGCTAGGATTACTTTTAGGATTCATTTTATGGTGAGGGCGGTCTTTAGAGCTAGGATGACTGTTAGGATATGAGTCAGCATCAGGGTTAGTTTTAAGGTTAGGGTTATGACTTGAATAAAGCCTAGGGTTACTATTAGGGTTCGATTTAATTGTAGGGTGGTGTTTAGACCTAGGGTGAGTGTTAGGATTTGATTCGGGGTCAGGGTTAGTTTAAGATTATGGTTAGGACTCGAATTATGGCTAGATTTAGGTCTAGGTGTAGTGTTAGGGTTTGTTTTAAGTTAAGGTTTAAGATTAGGACTATTGCTCAGGTATTTTTTTTAGAGAGAAAGACAGAGAGATAATTTTTAAATATTTTTATTTTTTTTTTAGTTTTTGGTGGACACAGCAACTTTTGTTAATCATATTTTTATTGGTGCTGAGGATCGAACCCAGCACCCCGTGCATGCCAGGTGAATGTGCTACCCCTTGAGCCACATCCTCAGCCCCTATTGCTCAGTTTTGTTTTAGTCATAGGTTATATGATTAACATTAGGATTAGGGCTACTGTTTGTGTTAGGTTTAGGATTAGGGTTAGGTTAAGACTTGGAGTTAGGGTTCGATCTAGGGTTAGGGCTAGGTCTAAGGATAGGGCAAGGGTTAGGTCTAGGTTAAAGGTTATGTTAAATCATAGGGATAGAACTAGGGATAACACTAGGGTGAGAGTTAGAGTTAGTCTTAGGGCTAGGGTTATGGTTAGTTTTAGGGATAGGGCTAAATCAGGGTAAGGATTAGAACTAGGGTTAGTGTTCATTTTATGTCTAGCATTAGGGTTAGGTTAGGGGTTAAATTTAGGGTAAGGGATGTGTTATAGCTAGGTTTAGAGGTAGAGTGAGGGTTAGAATTAGGATTAGAGCTAGGGTTAGGATTAAGGTTATGATTAAGTCTAGGTTTAGGGCTAAGATGAGGGCTAGGGTTTGTTGTAGTGTTAGGTCTAGAATTAGGACTAGGGATAATGTCAGGTCTAGTGTTACAGTTAGTAGTAGATTTAGGATTAGGTCTATGTGTTAGTCTATTGTAAGTGTTAAATTTAGGGTAAGGGTCAGTTTTAGAGGTAGTGGTATTTTTAGGTTCAGGGTTACAGTTTGTATTAGGTTAAGATTTAGGGATAGGGCTGAAATGAACATTAGGGTTAGAGTTAGGATTAGCATAATGAATAGGGTTAGGTTTAGGGTTCAGGGTAGGTTTAGGGTAATGGAGAGATTTAGGGTTTGTGATAGGGTTAGGGTTAGGCATAGGGTTAGCATTAGTAATAGGGTTATCATAAGGGTAATGCATAGGTTTAGGGTTAGGGTTAAGGTTAGAGGTAGGGTTAGGGTTATTGTTAGGGATAAGGCCAGGGTTATGTTTAGGTCAAAGTTAGGCTTTGAGCTATGGTTAGGTCTAAGGTGAGGGTTAGGCTTAGGGTTAGGGCTAAGTTTAGGGTTAAGGTTATGCTTAGTGTAGGTTTAGGCCTTGGATTAGGGCTAGGTTTTGTGTTAGGTTTAGGTCTAGGGTTATTGCTATGGATAATGTAAGATCTAGGATTCTAATTAGGGCTAGTTTTAGGGTTACGATAAGGGCTATTTCTTGTGTTCGGTTTAGATTTTGGTTTAGAGTAATTTTTAGAGCTAGGTTTAGTGTTAGTGTCAGGGTCAGTGTTCATATTAGAGTTAGGGTGAAAGCCAGAGTCAGGAGTAGGGTTAGGTCTGGGGGTACTGTTATTTTTTGGTTTAGGTTAAGGGTTTTTGTTAAGGCTAGGACTAAGTTTTTGATTAGTTCTAAGGCTAGAGTTATTGCTATATTTATGGTTAAGTTTAGGTCTAGGGGTAGTGTTAGGGTTAGGTTTAGTAAAAGTTTACTGGTAGGCCTAGTTTCAGGGTTTATTTTAGGTTTAGGGTCAGGTTTAGGCCTATAATTATTGTTATGGTCAGAATAATGGTGAAGGTTAGAGTTAGGATTTAGGTTAGGTTTAGAGCTAGAATGAGGGCTAGGGTTTGGACTAGTAATAGGGTTAGTGTTTGAGTTAGGCTAAGGATTACGATTAGGACTAGGGTTAGCATTATGGATAGGGTTTGGTTTAGGATAAGGAATAGAGTGAGATCTAGGCTTAGAACTAGCATTAGGGTTAGGTTTGGGGCTAGGGTTAGGGTTAGGGTTTGGGTTAAATCTAGTTTCAGTGCTCAGATTAGGGCTACTTTTTTGGGGGTTAGGGCTAGAATTAGGACTATGGCTAATGTAAGAACTAGGGTTATTATTAGAGTTAGTTTTAGGGTTCAGGTTTGGGCTAGGAATGGTGTTTCATTTCCTTTATGGTTAGTGTGATATATAGAGCTATGGTTAATGTTTGGATATGAGTCAGGGTAAGGGTTAGTTTTAGTCCTAGGACTTGAATTTGAGCTAGGGTTATGGCTATTGTAGGGTCAGGGTTTGGTTTAGGTTTGATTGAGGGTTAGGGTAATGGCTCAGTTTTGTTTTAGGGCTAGGGATAAGGTTAGGGTTAGTTTTATGATTAGCAATAGAGTTCCGCTAGTGGTAGGGTGAGGTTTAGGCTTAAGGTTAGGGTTAGATTTAGAGTTTATTACCATAATTTAGAGTTATGATTAGATCTAGGGTTAGGGCTAAGGTTAGTGCTAGTGTTAGGGTTACGGTAATGGAAAGGTTTAGAAATAGAAATAGGGCTAAGTTGAAAGTTAGAATTATTCTTAGGGCTAGAGTTAGGGATATGCTTAGGGTTAGGGCTAAATTAGGGCTAGATTAACGCTAGGTTTAGTGTTAGGGTTAGGCCTGTGGTTAGGGCTACAATTAGTGTTAGTGTTATTGTTAGGGTTATAATTAGTTTTAGGGGAAGGGATGAGGTTATGGCCAGGTTCAGGGCTAGGGCGAGGGTCAAAATTAGGTATAGGAATAGGGTGAGTGTTCGGGTTAGGATTAAGGCTAGGTTTAGAGCTAGGATAAGGGCTAGGATTTGCGTTAGGGCTAGAGCTAGGATTAGAGCTAGGGCTAATGTCAGGTCTAGGGTTATGGTTAAGAATAGTGTTAAGTTTAGGTTTATGGCTAGGTCTAGTGGAAAGTTAGGTTTAAGGTAAAGGTCAGGTTTAGAACTAGGTGTATTATTATGGTCAGAGTCCTGTTTAGGGTTTGGTTTAGGATAAGGTTTAGGGTTAGGGCTCAAATTAACATTAGGGTTAGGGTTAAAGTAATGGATAGTGTTAGGTTTAGGGTTCAGGTTAGGTTTAGAGTAATAGATAGGGTTAGTGTTAGTGATAGGATTAGAATTAGGCCTAGAATTAGCATTTGGGTTAGGTTTATGTTTAGGGTAAAAGATAGGGTTAGTGCTAGTGTTAGGGCTTGTATTCACGTCAGGATTTTGGCTACGTTTAGAGATAGGCCTAGGGTTAGTGTTAGTGTTAGGTTTAGCAGAAGTGTTAGGGTTTGAGCTAGGGTTAGGGTTAGGGTGAGTGTTAGAGATAGAGTTACTGCTACAGTTAGGTTTAGGATTAGGGTTAGGATTAGGGTTACAGCTTGGGTTAGCATTAGGGTTAGGGTTATGTTTAAGGTAATAGAGTTTGTGCTAGGATTTGTGCTATGGTTACAGTTAGATTAGGGTCGTTTTAGGGTTAGGTTTAGGGTTAGGGCTATTATTATGTTTATGGTAAGGATTACAGTTTGAGTAGGGTTTGGGCCTGGGCCAGTGTTAGGGTTAAGGTTAGTGCTAGGTATTGGGTTAGGGTTACACTTATGTCTAGGATTAGGGCTAGGATTAGGGCTAGTTTGCATGTGAGGTTTAGGGCTAATGTTTGGTGTATGTGTAATGTAAGAGCTAGGGTTATGATTATGGGAAGATTTAGGTTTTGTCTAATGTTAGGGTTAGGTTTTCAGTTAGGATAAGGTTTAGAGCTAGGGTTTGTGTTAGGGTAAGTGTCTAGGGTTAAGTCTAGGGGTATGGTTAGGGATAGATTTAGGGTTATGTTTATGGTTAGGTCTAGTGTAAGGGTTAGATTTAGGGTAAGGGTCAAGTTTATAGCTAGATGTATTATTAAGGTCAGAGTATGTCTTACGGTTCAGTTTAGGTTAAGGTTTAGGTTTAGGGCTTTAATTAGTGTAAGGATTAGAGTTAGGGTTAGGGTAATGAATAGGCTTAGGATTAGGGTACAGATTAGTTTTAGGGTAATGGATAGGTTTAGAGATTGTGATAGTGTTAGGGTTAATCCTAGTGTTAGAATTAGGGTTAGGATTATGGTTAGGGTAATGGACAGGATTAGAGCTAGGGTTAGGGTTAGGGTTATATTTAGGATTAGGGCTAGGGTTAGGGTAATGTAAAGAATTACAGTTATGTTTAGGGCTATGGTTAAGGGTAGGATTAGGGCTAGGGTTAGGTTAGGTTTTTGGATAGGACTAGGTTATGTTTAGGGTAAAGTTTAACTTTGAGCTAGGGTTAGGTCTAAAGGGAAGGTTATGGTTAGGGATAGGGATACAGTTAGTTTAGGGTTACACTTAGGGCTAGGTATAGGCCTAGGATTAGGGCTAAGTTTTGTGTTATTTTAGGCCTAGTTTAGGGCCACGGGTAGTTAAGAGCTAGGGTTATGTTTAGGGCTAGTTTTAGGGTTTGGGTTATGGCTAGGTGTAGTTTTAGAATTAGGTTTTGTGTTAGGCTGAGCTTTGGAGCTAAGTTTATGTTAGGGTCAGGGTCAGTGTTCATGTTAGTGTGAGTGTTGAGGTTAGTGCCAGAATTAGGACTAGGTTTAGGTCTATAAGCAGGGTTAGTGTTTGGGTTATGTTAAGAGTGATTGTTAGGGCTAGGGCAAGGTTGTTGTTCATGTCTAGGGCTATAGTTATGGCTAGATTTAGGATTAGGTTTAGGTCTAGGACTAGTGTTATGTTTAGGTTTAGGTATAGGATTACCGGTAGGACTAATGTTCGGGTTCAGGTTCGGGTTAGGGTCAGGTTTAGACCTACAGTTAGTGTTAGGGTCAGTATAAGTTTCAGGGTTAGGATTAGGTTTTGGGTTATGGTTAGAGCTAGAATGAGGGCTAGGGTTAGGACTAGTAATAGGGTTAGGATTTGGGTTAGGCAATGCATTAGTGTTAGGACTAGGGTTAGCATTAGGTTTATGGTTTGGCTTAAGGTAACAAATATGATAAGAGCTAGGGTTAGGGAAGTGTTAGGGACTGGCTTATGGTTAGGGTTAGTGTTAGGGTTAAAGCTATGGTTAGTGCTCAAATTAGGGCCAGGTTTTGGGTTAGGTTAGGGATAGTGTTAGGGCCACAGCTAATGTACAAACTAGGGTTATGAATAGGGCCAGTTTTGTGGTTAGTGTTATGGCTAGGTCAAGTGTTAGGGTTAGGGTTAGTGTTATCGTGATGTTTAGAGCTAGAGTTAGTGTTAGGGTCAGGGTCAGTGTTCAGGTTATAGTCAGCTTTAGGGTTAAAGCCAGAATTATCACTTGGTTTTGGTCTAAGGGTAAGGTTAGTGTTTGGGTTAGGTTAAGGTTTATTATTAGGGCTAGGGCTAGGTTTTTGTTTATGACTAGGGCTAGAGATATGGTTAGATTTAGGATTAGGTTTAGGTCTAGGACTAGTGTTAGGGTTAGATTTAGGAATAGGTTTATTTCTAGTGCTAGTGTTAGGGTTCAGTATAGGGTTAGGGTCAGGTTTAGACCTACGGTTACCATTAGAGTCAGAAAATGTGTCAGATTTGAGTTGTGGATCGAGCTAGAATGAGGGCTAGGGTTAGGACTAAGGTTAGCATTAGGGTTAGGGTTGGTTTAGGGTAAGGGATAGGGTTAGACCTAGGGTTAGGGCTATATTTAGGGTAGGGTTAGGGCTAGTGTTAGGATTAGGTTTAGTGTTAAAGCTAGGGTTTGGTTTCAGATTAGAGCTAAATTTTGGTTAGGGTTAGGGCTAGGTTTAGAGTTGTAGCCAATGTTTGCTGTAGAGTTATGATTTGGGTTAGTTATAAAATTGCGGTTAGGTCTAGGTCTAGTTTTAGGGTTAGGTTTAACATTATGGGGATGTTTAGAGCTAGGGTTAGTATTAGGGTCAAAATTAAGGTCAGGGGTAGTTTTAGGGTTAGGGTTTGGACTCGAATTAGGGCTAGGGTTATGGCTAGGTGTTTTAACCCTAAATGTAAACCTAACCCAAATAAAATCCCTTATCCTATACATTATTCTACCCCTAATCTTATGTCTAACCCTATCCATTAACCTAATGATATCCCAACCCTTATGCTAACCCTAGGCCTAAACCTAACTCTATCCATTGCAGTAAACCACACCTAAACCCTAAACCTAACACTTTCATTACCTTAACCCTAAACCTAGTGATAATTCAAGCCCTAAACCTAAACCTTAACCTAACCAAAACCCTCACCATGATCCTGACCCTAATAATAACCCAAGTTCTAAAACTGATGCTTAGTATAAACCTAACCCCTACACTGGACCAAGCCATAAACCTAAAAACATCCCTAACTGTAACCCTAGACCTGACATTTGCCCTAGCCCTAATACTAGCCCTAACCCTAACACAAATATTAGCCCTCATCCTAGCCCTAAATCTAGCTTTAATCATAACCCTAAAACTAACCTTAGACCTAACCCTAATACTAACCCTTGCCCTAGCACTCAACCTAGTTATAACCCAATACCTTACCCGAAATGTAACCCTAACTCTAACCCTAACCCAAAGTCTGAACCTAACACTAAACTAGCCCTAATTTAGCCCTATCCATAACCCTAACCCTAATCCTAGCACTAAGACTAACTCTAACTCTCATACTAGCCCTATCACTAGTTCTAACCCTAACCCTTACCATAATCCTAAACCTAACCCAAACTCTGGTCCTAACCCTTGCCCTATTCTTACCCTAGCCCTAACCATATATCAAAACCTAACTCTAAATCTAACCCTAACCTGAAGCCTAAGCCTAACCATTATAAATACATTTATATTTAGACTCTGTGTCTACAGATGTTGGCTTCAATTATTATTTAGAATATAGTCATTAGTTTCATAATAGGCATACCAATTCTGGTGGTGTGTAGAGAACTGAGGGTCAGGGGTAGGATGCTATGTTAAGGGGGAAAGAATTGAGGGTATGTGATGATTCTAACTTAGCAATTTGGAGGAGAACTCTAATGAATAGACAGGGGAATTCATAGAAGAAGGTATAAATTGAAACTCCTTATCTGTACTCATAAAATTACCCTATGTATAAATAGTAGAAGTTAGGAGGCTGAACGTGGGATAGAGGGAGAAAGAAAAAAAGAAGAAAAAATAACAAGGAAAGAAAGAAAGAGAGCGAGAAATAAAATAAGAGCAAAAAAATTGGTGGTGAAGTGGGGCCTATGCAATTCCTCTATGTTATACAATTCTAGTGATTCAGTTTTTAAAGTCTAATTTCATGGAAAGTTCTTGGTTTCACATATGTTGTGGTTGTGAGGACCAGAGGGGGAAGGGTATAGGAGAATGGATGAGAAGAGCAAGAAAAGAAAAGTAAGAAAGAAAACAAAGAGTCTCTCAGAACTCTGTTTTCATTTCTTGCATTAGGTGGAGTTGTCAATTCCTAGATTGAGTCTCTGTGCTCAGGGTGGTGGAGGTAGACAGGATGAGAGTGTTTGAGCTTCTACCTAGAGGCTCCCTACTATGAGTCTCTTAATTGGAAACCAGGTTCTTGTACAGTTGCTGTTCCGTATTGATAGCTACACCCCCCAAAACTTGTGAGAAAAATCTTGAGTTATCACAGCTGGAGGTACGGGAGTTGAAAACCAGGTACCTGATAAGCTGCAGAATCAAGCTGGTAGCCATGCCCACCAATAGATGGCATGCAAGGTTTTGCAAGATGGATTCAATCTATTAGCCATGTATGGTGTTTGGTGAGATGGGTGGTCCTGGAGTGACCTTGTGCTGTGTCCAGAGCTCAGTCTGGTGACCCGCAAGCAGACCCTCTGTATTCTGTTCTTCCTTCCATCTGCACAGAGAGAACCCATGTGGCTGAGACTGCTGTCTGCACCCAGAGAAACTGTGCAGCTCAGCCTTCCATCTATGCCGAGAACACCCATGGGGCCCTATTGTTTTCAAATTTTTATGATACTGGGCAGGATTCATCTTTTACTTAGCCTTACTGTGTTCCACAGGTTTGGGCCTTGCCGGTTCAATGGTTCTCTGTCAGGAAATTTTTGTATTTTAAGGTTTCCTTTTATCATGGCTTATTGATGTGAATGAAAATTGAGCTGGAAATCAAACAGGATTGGCAGGAGGTGCTTGAAACTTCACACAATAGGTTTTCAGTGGGCACTCTCTGGTTTCTTTCTTTTGAAGGTAGGCCAAAGCTGAAGCATGCAAAAGCACTGGTATCCGAGAGCCCTTAAGGAGAAAACAGAGAAACATGTATGTACTGAAATAAGTCTCTCAACAATTTGATCAGATTTCTTTGATACTGCGCAGTATTCATCTTTTAGCTTGCTCCACTAGGATCCCCATTGTTGGTACTTCTAGGATTAATGATTATCTAAACAGGTAAGGGTTAGTGTTACGGTTATGGCTAGCTGTAGAGCTATTGTTAGGTTTAGAGTTTGTGTTTTTGAAATTTCTTTGATACTGGGAAGATTGATCTTTAATCTAGACTTACTATTCACCCCAGTTTTGGGCCTTCTCGGTTCAATGGTTTGCTGTTGGGAATAGTTTGTTTTTAATGTGTCACTTCATTTTGACCTATATGGGTAAATGCATATGGAGCTGGAAATCAGAGGGTTGGTGCTAGCTGGTTGAAACTTCACATACTCAATCAGTTGTCTGTGGGCACTCTCTAGTTTCCTTCTTGTAAAAGGAACCATAACCTGAAGCATGCAAAACAACTTTATCCAAGAGCACTTTAGGAGAAAACAGGGAAATATGAATTTACTGAAATGCCTCCACCAATTATTTGGTCAGATTTCTTTGATACTGTGCAGGATTCCTTTGGAAGCATGCCCCACTAGTCTCCCCAAGTTTAAAACATTTATGATCAAAGGTTCTCATAACAGGTTAGGCTTAGGGTTAGGTTAGAGTTAGGGCAAGTGTTAGAACTAGTGTTAGGGTTAGAGTTAGTTTTTTCAACTTTTTGGATACTGGGAAGGATTTATCTTTTTCCTATTCTTAGTATGTTCCCCAAGTTTGGGCCTACTAGTAAAAGGGTTTGCTCTCAGGAGCAGTTTCAATTTTCATCTTTCACTTCATTTTGTCCTATAGGGGTGAATGGAAATGGAGCTGGACACCAACAGGGTTTGTGCTAGCTGCTTGAACTTTCACACACTCAATCAGTATTAATTTAGACCTAGGGTTAGGGTTAGGGTTACATGTATTGTTTTATTATATTTAGTATTGTTTAAATTTCTTTGATACTGGTCAGGGTTCAACTTTTACTTAACCTTACTATTTTGTCTAGGTTTGTGCCTCTTGGGTCAAGGGTTTGCTCTCCTGAACAGTTTGTATTTTAAGTTTTCATTTCATTTTGACCTATGCGTATAAATGGAAATGGAGCTGGAAATCCATCAGGGTTGGTGCTAGCTACTTCAAACCTCAAACACTTAATCAGTTTTCTATGGTCATTCTCTGGTTTATTCCTTGTAAAAGTAGCCCTAAACTGAAGCATGCAAAGCAACTTTATGTGACAGTACTTTAGGAGAAAACAGAGAAATATGCATATACTGAACTACCTCTCCAATTATTTCTTCAGATTTTTTGATATTGTGAAAGATTTATCTGTTAGCCTACCCAACTTGGCTACCCAAGTGTGGGACTTCTAGGATCAAAGGGACTCTAAACAGGTTAAGGTAAGTGTTAAGGTTAGTGTTAGGACTTGGATTAGACCTAGTGTTAAGGTAAGAGTTAGTTTTGTTTTCAAATTTCTATGATACTGTGCAGGATTCATCTTTTTCCTATTTTGACTCTACTCCAAATTTTGGGCCTTCTACATAAAGGGTTTGCTTTCAGAAACAGTTTCAATTTTCATGTTTCTCTTTTTTTTTGCCCCATAGGGGTGAATGGAAATGAAGCTGGAAATCAAACAGGGTTTGGGCTGACTGCTTGAAACATTCACACACTCCATCAATTTTCAGTGAGCATAATCTGCTGTTTAACGTGGAAGTAGCCCTAAGCTGAAGTAGAAAGAAACGGCTTTATCTCTGAGTGCTTTAGGAGCCAGCAGAATACCCATGTACTGAAAGAGCTTAAATTTTTATTGGTCATATTAATTTGATACTGTACAGGATTCATTCTTGACCTAGCCTTAGTAGGCTCCCCAAGTTTGGGCCTTCAAGGTTCAATGGTTCAGTGTCAGGAACAGTTTGAATTTTTAGGATTCAATTCATAATGGCCTATAGGTGTGAATGGCAATGGAGCTGGAAATCAAACAGGGTTGGTGCTAGCTGCATGAAACTTCACGCACTCAATTAGGTCATGTGGGCACTCTTTGTTTTTTCTTTGTGAAAGTACCTTCAGCTGAAGCATGGAAAACAATTTATCTATGTGCATTTTAAGAAAAAAAAAACAGGGAAATGTTAATGTACTGACATACCTCCCCCAATTTTTCATCAAATTCTTTGATACTGCACAAGATTCATCTTTTAGGTTGTGCTGCTAGGCTCCCAAAGTTTGGGACTTCTATGATCATAGGTACTCTAAACAGGTTAGAATTAGTTTAGGGTTGGGTTAAATCTAGTGTTAGAGTTAGAGTGAGTTTTATTCAAATTCATTTGATACTTGGCATAATTCATCTTTAACCTAGCCTTACTCTTTTCCCCAGGTTTGGACCTTATCCCTTCAATACTTTGCTGTCAGGAACAGTTTGTATTTAAGGATTTCTTCATTTTGACCTATATAGATAAATGGAAATGGAACTTGAAATCAAACATGGTTGGTGTTCGCTGCTTAAAACTGCACACACTCAATCAATTCTATGTGGGCACTTTCTGATTTCTTCCTTGTGAAAGTTTCCCAAAGATGAAGCATGCAAAAACATCTTTATCTGAAAGTAGTATAGGAGACATCAGGAAAATATACAAGTACTGAACTACCTCCCCAAATTATTTGGTCAGATTTCTTTGATACTGCACAAGATTCATCTGTTAGCTTTCCCCACTAGGCTCCCTTAATTTGGGACTTCTATGATAAAAGGTTCTATGAATAGATTAGGGTTAGGTTTATGGTTAGGGTAAGGGCTAAGTTTAAACCTCTTGTTAGAGTTAGAGTCAGTTTTGTTCATGTATCTTTGATACTGAGCAGGATTCATCTTTTATCTAACCTCACAATGTTCCCTGGTTTGGGCCTTCTCAGTTCAATGGTTCGCTGTCAGGAACAGTTGGTATTTAAGATTTCACTTTATTTTTTAATATTTTGTTGAAGAGAAATAGAGCACAAAATCAAACAGGGTTGGTGCTAGCTGTTTGAAACTGCACACACTCAATCAGTTCTCTGTGGGCACTCTCTGATTTTTTCCTTATGAATGTTTCCCTCCGCTGAAACATGCAAAGCAACTTTATCCCAGAGCACTTTTGGAGAAATCAAGGAAGTATGCATGTACTGAAACACTTCCCACCGCCAATTATTTGCTCAGTTTTCTTTTATATTGTGCAGGATTTATCTGTTAGCTTGCCGCACTAGGCTCCCTTAGTTTGGGACTTCTATGATCAAATGTTCTCTAAACCGGCTAGGGAGAGCTGTAGGATTAGGATTAAGGATACATCTAGTGTTAGGTTTACAGTAGTTTTGTTCAAATTTCTATGATGCTAGGCAGGATTTATCTTTTACCTAGCCTTAGTATGTTCCCCAGATTTGGGTCTTCTAGGTTCACTGGTTTGCTGTCAGTATTTCAGTTTTTATCTTAAGGTTTCACTTCATTTTGATCTATGTGGGTAAATGGAAATGGAGCTGGAAATCAAACAGGGTTTTTGCCAGCTGCTTGAAACTTCACACTCTCAATCAATTCTCTGTGAGGACACTGCGGCTTTATCCTTGTGAAATTACCCCAAAGATAAAGCATCCAAAAACAACACTATGGTAGAGCATTTTAGGAGATAACAGGAAAATATGCATGTACTGAACTACCTCCCACAATCATTTGGTCAGATTTCTTTGATACTGGGCAGGATTCATCTGTTAGCTTGCCCAACTAGGTTCCTCATCTTTGAGACTTCTATGATCAAAGGTTCTCTAAACAGGTTAGGGTTAGGCTTATGGTTAGAGTTAGGTGTAATGTTAGGGTTAGACTTTGTCTTGTTCAAATTTCTTTGATACTGGGAAAGATACATTTTTTACCTAGCCTTACTATGTTCCCCAGCTTTCAGCCTTCTCGGTTCAGTTTTTTGCTAACAGGACCAATTTGTATTTTATGGATTCACTTCATTTTGTCCTACATGGGTAAATGGACATGGAGCTGAAAATCAAACAAGGTTGGTGCTAACTGCTTGAAATTTTACACAATCAATCAGTTCTCTGTGGCACTCTCTGGTTTGTTCCTTGTGAAATTAGTAATAAGCTGAAGTATGCAATACAAATTTATGTGAGAACACTTCAGGAGAAAACAGGGAAATATGTACTGAAATATCTCCCCCAATTATTTTGTCAGATTTCTTTGAAACTGCCCATGATTCATCTGTAAGATTGCCCCACTTGACTCCCCAATTTTGAAATTTCTATGATCAAAGGCTCTCTAAACAGATTAGGTTTAGGGTTAGAGTTAGTGTTAGGACTAGGTTTAGACCTAGTGTTAGGGTTAGAATTAGTATTTTTTATTATTATTATTTCTATGATACTGTGCAGGATTCACCTTTTTCCTATTTTGACTATAATCCAAATATTTGGGCCTCCTACATAAAAGGGTTTTCTCTCAGGAACAGTTTCGATTTTCATGTTTCTCTTCTTTTTGCCCTATAGGGGTGAATGGAAATGAAGCTAGAAATCAAACAGGGTTTGTGCTAGCTGCATGAAACTTCGCACATTCAATCACTTCAGTGTGGGCATGCTCTGGTTTGTTCCTTGTGAAAGTACCTTAAGCTGAAGCATGAAAAATCAGTTTATCCAAGAGGACTTTAGCAGAAAACAGGGGAAATAGGCATGTAATGAAACACCTCTCCCAATTATTGGTCAGATATTTTTGATACTGGGCAGGATTCATCTGTTTCCTTGCCTTCTAGGTACCACAAGTTTGGGACTTTAATGATCAATCTCTGTGAACCGGAAAGGCTTAATTTTATGATTAGGGATAGGTCTAGGGTTAGAACTAATGTTCGGGTTAGAGTTAGTTTTGTTCAAATTTCTTTGATACTGGTCAGGATTCATCTTTTACCTAGCATTACCATGTTTCCCAGGTTGAACCTTCTCAGTTCAAGGTTCACTGTCAGGAACAGTTTGTGTTTTAAATTTTCACTTCATCTTGGCTTCTGTGGGTTAGGGTTAGGGTTAGGGCTATGGCTTGGTTTTGTTTTAGGGCTAGGACTAGGGTTATGGCTAGATTTTGAATTAGTGTTAGTGTTAGGGCTAGTGTTAGGATGAGGTTTAGGCTTGGGTTTAGGCTTAGATTTAGAGTTAGGGTTAGGTCCAGTGTTAGGGTTAGGGCTAGGCTTAGTGTAACAGTGAAAGATAGGGTCAGAACTATGGAAATGGCTAGGACAAGAGTTAGATTTAGATTCAGGACTAGGCTTAGGGTTAGGGTTAGGGTTAAAGCTAAATTAGGGCTAGGATTAGGGCTAGGGTTGGTGTTAGAGTGAGGTCTAGGGGTTACAATAGGTTTAGGATTAGAATTGGTTTTAGGATTAAGTTTAGGGGAATCGGTGGGGTTATAGCTAGCTTTAGGGCTAGGATGAGGGTTAGAATTAGGATTAGTGGTAGGGTTAGTGTTTAGGTTAGGATTAAGGCTAGGTTTAGGGCTAGTGTTACTGTTAGGTTCAGGGCTAGAACTAGGGCTAGGGCTATGTTTAGGGTAAGGGTCAGGTTTATAGTTAGGGATATTATTAGGGTTAAGGTCAGGGTTAGCATTTGGTTAAGGTCTAAGTTCAGGGTTAGGTCTTGAATTAGTGTTAGGTTCAGGCTTAGGGTTAGGGTAATGGATAGGGTTAGGTTTAGGTTTCAGTTAAGGTTTATGGTAAAGGATGGGTTAGGTTTAGCAATAGGGTTAAGGTTAGCATTTGGTTAGGATTATGTTTAGTATAATGGATAGATAATGGATAGATTTAGAGCTACGGTTAGGGCTAGGTTTGGATTAAGTCTAGGATTAGACTTAGGTTTAGGGAGAGGGATATGGTTTTGTTTTAGATAAGTGTTAGGTTTAGTGCTAAGGTTATGGTAATGTTAGGGTAAGTGTTAGTGTTTGAGCTAGGGTTAGGGCTAGAGCGAGGGTTAGGTTTATGTTTATGTCTAGGAATATGTTTATGGTTAGGTTTTGGTTTAGAGTTCGGGTTATGGCTAGGGTTTTCATTACAGTTAGGGTTAGGTTTAGGGTAATGCATAATGTTAGATTTAGGGTTAGAGTTAGGGTATAGATTAGGGCTAGTTTTAGGATTAGGTTTAGTGTATGGCTTAATGTTTCTGCTAGGGTTAGGGCTATGGTGAGGTTTAGGTTTATGGTTAGGTGTTGGGATACTTGTATATTTAGGTTTAGTTTTAGTGTTAGGGATAGGGTTATAATTAGGGTTAGGGTTAGGGTTAGGGTAATTGACAGGATGAGAATTAAAGTTCGAGCTAGGATTAAGGTTAGGATAAGAGCTAGGGTTAAGGTTATGGTTTAGGATAGGGCTAGGTTAATGTTTATGGTAAGGGTTTGGCTTTGAACTAGGATTAGTTCTAAGGCAAGATTTAGTGTTAGGGTTAGTGTTAGGGTTAGCATTATGCTTAGGGCTAAGTTTAGGCCTAGGATTATGGCTAGGTTGTGCCACAGTCTGGCTGGGCACACAATCACGAGCCACCACACAGCTTGTAGATTCAAACAGCAACTCTTTATTCCCGAACTCACACCAGCCGTCTACAATCACGTTCTGGGGAAATCCACGTTCTCTGCCCAAATCCACGTTCTCTGCCCAAATCCACGTTCTCTGCCCAAATTCACGTTCTCTGCCCAAATCCACACCCACTGGGCTTCTATCTCCAAAATATACTGTCTGAATCCCGTGAGAACTCAAGGGGAACTCAGGCAGCAGGATACGCCCTATTCCCAGCAGGAATAATCTTAAACCTTAAACCTGGAACCTAAACTGGGAACGCCCTAAACACGATTATCTTAAAACCGGGAACACCCTAATCTGCCTTGGTCCTTGAGCAAGGTCACCTACATTCAATGTCGCTGCAACATGTCAGTAACATGGGGTACGCTGGCAAGGAAATTGTCATACCTACTTGGCTAATGGCTCCCAGGATCTCCCCCCTTCTGATTAATTAAACAACAAGCAATGTGGCTTAAGGACCGTGCCTGGTAGGTTGTCCAATTCAACATATGGTTCTTACCCGTCATCGGAAAACTGACCTTTAGGCGTCAGCCTCCTGTCTTAGGTTGATACCACTGCAATTGAGTCATACCCGTCACTGACTACCGGTCCAGCATAAGCCATTGGCCCCCAAATTTTAGACCATCACTAGCAGAAGGGAGGAGGATACAGAAATGCCACGACACCAAGCCAATTGACGGCTCCTTGGGAAAAAATTGCATCACTGGTGACACCATCAGCAAAGATATGTCAGCACTACCACAATTAACATGGGGTGCGCTGGCAAGGAAATAAAAATTGCATCACTAGTGACACCATCAGCAAAGATATGCCAGCATTATCACAATTCGCTGCACCAAACGATAGTTACATAGTCCAGGCAAGTTCTGCAAGCAGTTCAAAGCAGAGGAATCTATCAATATGTCCATTTCCTCCAAAATCCGTTTCCTCCCAAAGTAAGTTGACTCCTTGATTGAGCATTACTTGTTGAGTTATATTCATTGATGCATCAGTTTATACAGCTTACTGTGATAGCTATCATAGAAGCTGTCTTCACCGGCACTGGGATGGAGATGGGAATTCTGGCAATGATGCTAAAAAGACATTATCCTGAAAAGAATAATTAAATATAATGAAAAGGAAAGGTGAAAGTAAACAAACAGATCTGTTAACCTACTTTAAAAACAATCCTTAACAGCCTTTTACCTAATTTAAACTAGTAAACAAACAGATCTGTTAACCACCTTTAAAAACAATCCTTAACAGCTGTTTACCTAATTTAAATTAAACCATTTAAATCATGTGAATAAAAAAAATAATAATAATAATTCGGATCCATTTTTTTCATGAGCGCTCCTCATATAAGAAATATGGACATACGCACATACAGACATACAACACAAAACACAAGAGTGTACACAAACGTACAACACATAAGAAAATAGTAAAGGCCTTGTAGCTTTACCTGGGTGAAATCTCCATTGCAATGTTTAAAAACTCCACAGTCAAAAAATAAAACTGATCAGAAAAACATTAACCTAGGTTTGTATGAGCTCAAAAAATAAAAATAGAACCTTATGATGTAGAAAAATGCAATAATAAAATAGCTATTGAAAAAAGCATCCTGGTTAATCACTGTCGCAGATGTAAGAATGGCCAAGCTGGAGTTCTGGATATCAGCTGTTATGGATTTGAGTCAAATCATCTTCTTTTCGATCTGTAGAGACTGTTTTAGTTAATCTCTCTGGAATCCAAATGGGCTGCTGTTCTCCCTGTGGAAAAACACAAACAGACCCCTGACTCCAGACAATCACTGGGTCAGGACCTTTCCATTGTCCTGTTAGAATATCTTTCCAAAGTACTTTAGGCTTATGTACATTTTTTGGATACATATGTCTTTCTGCAGCACTAAGTCCTGATGAATCCAAATTTAAAAAGTTTAGAGTAAAAAGGGTTATTTTAAGTTTATCTATGGGGGATATATACCCCTTTCCAATTCCCTCTTTTTGCTTTAATAAGTATGTCTGTATCTAATAGTTGTCTTAGCTTTTTGCATTTTCTATCTGTGTAATACCTTACTTGACATTTTCAACCATTTTCTATCTTATTTCTATCTTCTAGTTTTTTTTTTCCCTAAGGTTTGTATTTTTACCCTTAGTTGCTTATTTTCCTCCTAGTTTTTTTTTTTTTTTTGTGGGTTTAAAATTATTGTCTTTCTACATCTTTTTTATCTTCCTATATCTTTTTTATCTTTTCTCTTTTTAACTTTCTATACTTCAGTCTTTAAAGTTTTTCACTTTAAATTTTTAATCTTCTTCATCTAAATATCTTTTATCCTATTATCTTCCCATTTTTTTTTAAGTAATGCCTTTACGATTAACTAGGCTTCGAATGACGCAATCTTTCCTCCATCATGAAGGCATTTTAACCACCTTCAATTTAACCTTTTAAAGCCTTCCAATTATCATTTATACTGTACTTTTAAATGTACTTTTTCACCACCTACAACTTCACTCTTTTAAACGATGCTTAGATTCTGTTTAAATCGCTTTAATGTTAGTATACATGGCTGCCCTTCAACCAAAGGCTTTTTTTTTTAAACTCCATTGAGAAGCTTTGTCTCAATCTGCCATGTACAAATACCTTTTTCTTCTTTCTTCCTTTCTCAAGCTTTTAAAGTAAGTCTAGTTTCCTCAAAATCTTTTTAAATGGCATTTTACAACTTTTTACTTTACCACACAGAGATTATCTCATCTAGAAACATTTCTTTTTCCTTTAACCTTTTATATTAAAATATATTTCCACATCTTGAATCTTTTTCTATCTCTTTTTTAACCGTTAACCCTTTTTATAAATTCACATTCTGAAACAACTCTTATAAAATTTCTGATTTAGACAAATTACTCCACTTTAATAAGATGAAAGACTTTCATGTTTTTTATGATACTATAATACTATAATTGAAACCCAACTGAAAATTTTTCTACTCTTTGTATATAAATTACACATGATAGAATCTTAACACTTAGTAACCTTATTTCAGCAAAGACACAGACACAAAGCAATATTAAACATTTTTCCATTTACCAATTTATGAAAACACACATAATGTTTAAATATATTACCTTATGGAACTTAATAAGTAAAGAGTACTTGATTTTATATTTAGTGGTTGATATTTTAACACTTTAGCTTTGTAAATTAATCAGATGTCTGTAAAAACCAAGATCTTAGACAAATGTAGTAAACAGAACTAGCCATAGCTTTACCTAGATTTAGGGCTAGTGTTAGGACTATGGTTAGTGTTAGGACTACTGTTAGGGTTAAGATTAGGGTTAAAATAGGGTTAGGGCTAGGGTTATATTTAGTGCTAGTATTAGTGTTAGGGTTATAGCTAGGTCTAGTGTTAGGAATAGGTTTTGGGTTAGGGTCAGGTTTATAATTAGTGTCAGGGTCAGTTTTCCGGATAGGATTGGGGTTAGGTTTAGAGCCAGAATTAGGACTAGTATTAGGTCTAGGTGTAGGGTGAGTTTTTAATTTAGATTAAGGGTTATTGTTAGGGCTAGAGCTAGGATTTTGTTTAGGTCTATGGCTAGAATTATAAGTATATTTAGGATTAGTTTGGGGTCTAGATTTAGTGGTAGGGTTAGGTATAGTTATAGTGTTACTGGTAGGGCTAGTGTTAGGGTCTGGTTTAGGGTTAGGGTCAGGTTTAGACCTAGGGTTACTGTTAGGATCAGAATAAGGACCAGGGTTAGGGTTAGAACTAGAATGAGGGCTAGGGTTAGGACTAATAATACAGTTAGTGTTTAAGTTAGGCTAAGGATTAGGGTTAGGACCAGGGTTAGCATTTGGTTTATTTTTTTGGCTTAGAGTAAGGGATAGGGTAAGAGCTAGGATTAGGGCTAGGGTTAGGGTTAGGGTTATTGCTAGTGTTAGGTTAAGATTAGGGTTTAAGCTTGGTTTAGGACTAGAACTAGGGGTAGGATTTGTGATAGGGTTAGGGCTAGGGTTATGACAATGACTAATGTATGAACTAGGGTTACAATTAGGGCTAGTTTTAGGGTTAGGGTTAAGGCTAGGTCTAGTGTTAGGGTTAATTTAAGGTTAGGGTGATGTTTAGAGCTAGGATTAGTATTAGGATCAGTGTCAGGGTCAGGGTTATTTTTAGAGTTAGGGCTAGGTTTAGGTTTATGGTTTGTTTTAGGTTAAGTGTTAGGGTTAGGGAAATGGCTTGGTTTTGTTTTATGGCTAGGGTTAGGATTAGTATTATTGTTAGGGCTAGTGTTAGAGTTTGGATTAGGATTATGATTATGGTTAAATTTAGAGTTAGGTTTAAATATAGAGTTAGGTTTAAATCCAGAGTTGGGCTAGGGTTAAGGATACAACTAGGGATAGGGCTATGGTAAGAGTTAGAGTTAATCTTAAAGCTAGGTTTAGGGTTAGGATTGGACTAAATTAGGGTTAGTGCTTGGCTTAGTGTTACTGTTAGGCCTAGGATTAAGGAAAGTGTAATGGTTAGGTTTAAGGTTATGGTTAGGTTTAGGGTAAGGGATGGGGTTATAGCTAGGTTTAGGGCTAGGGCAAGGGTTAGAATTAGGGTTAAACCTCGGGTTATGGTTTGGATTAGGACTAAGGCAAGGTTTAGGGCCATGATTAAGGCTAGGGCTAATTTCAGGTCCAGTTTTACAGTTAAAGACATTTTAAGGGCTAGGTTAGATGTAGTGTAAGGGTTAGGTTTAGGGTTAGGTCAGGTTTATTGCTTAGGGTATTGTGTGGGTCAGGGTCGTGATTAGTGTTTAGGTTAGGTTAAGGTTTAAATTTAGGGCTCAAATTAGCATAGGGTTAAGATTAGCATAATGATGTAGTTAGGTTTAGGTTTCAAGTTAGGTTACGGGTAATGCATAGGGTTAGGATTAGGGATATGGTAATGTTTAGGTCTAGGGGTAGCATTAGGGTTAGGATTATGGTTAGGGTAATGGATAGTGTTAGAGCTAGGGTTAGATCTAAGATTATGGTTATTCTTAGTGCTAGGTTTAGGGTTAAGGTTAGGGTTAGCGTTAAAGCTCGGTTTAGGGCTCAGATTAGGCTAGGTTTTGAGTTAAGTTAGGGCTAGTGTTAGAGTTATGGCTAATGTAAGTACTAGGGTTACAATTAGTGCTAGTTTTAGGGTTAGGGTTAGGGCTAGGTCTAATGTTATGTTTAGGGTTATGTTTAGGGTGATGTTTAAAGCTAGGGTTAGTGTTAGCATCAGAATCAGGGTTAGGGTTAGTTTTAAGGTTCTGCTTAAAC
The DNA here is from genome assembly GCF_047511675.1 of Marmota flaviventris. Taxonomy (NCBI): domain Eukaryota; kingdom Metazoa; phylum Chordata; class Mammalia; order Rodentia; family Sciuridae; genus Marmota; species Marmota flaviventris. The sequence continues at coordinate 50,293,853 of NC_092518.1, read as the reverse complement.
CTAGAATTAGGGCTAGGGTTAGGGCTAAGTATAGAGTTAGGTTTTGGTGTAGGTTAAGGGTTAGTGTTAGGGCTGTGGCTCGGTTTTGTATTAGGGCTAGTGCTAGAGTTAGGGCTAGTTTTAGGAGTAGCTTTAGGGTTAGGGTCAGGGTTAGTGCTAGGTTTATGCTTAGGCTTTGCATTAGGGTTAGATTTAGAGTTGAGTTTAGATCTAGGGTTAGGGCTATGGTTAAGGAAATGGCTAGGGTTAGACCCAGGGTTAGGGATAGTTTTAGAGTTCCAGTAAGGGATAGGGTTAGAACTAGTTTTAGGGTTAGGGAAAGAGTTAGACTTAGTTTTAGGGCTAGGGTTAGGATTAGGGTTAGGGATAGGGCTAAGTTAGGTCTATGATTAGGGATAGGGTTGGTTTTAAGTTAGGCTTAGGTTTAAGGTTAGGTTCATGATTAAGGGTATGTTTAGGGCTAATATGGGCTAGGGTTTGTGTTCGGGTTAGGGCTAGGATTATATCTAGGGCTAATGTCAGGTCTAGGGTTATGTTTATGGATAGAGTTAGGGTTACGTTTTGGCTATGTCTAATGTAAGGATTAGGTTTAGGGTAAGGGTTAGGTTAGAGCTAACCGAACCTAGAATTCTTAGGGTTAGGGTCATGGTTAAGGTTTCTTTTAGATTTGAGTTTAGGGTTAGGGCTCAAATTAGCATTAGGGTTACAATTAGGGTAATGATAGGGTTAGATTTATGGTTCAGGTTAGGTTTAGGGTAACTGATAGTGTTGGGGTTAATGATAGGTTTAGGGTTAGGCCTAAGATTAGCATTAGGGAAAGGGTTATGTTTAGGGTAATAAATACAGTTAGAGTTAAGTTTAGGGCTAGGGTTATGCTTAGGTTTAGGTCTTGAGATAGGGTTAGGCCTAGAGTTAGCATTAGGGTATGGGTTATGATTAGGGAAATGGATATATTTAGAGCTAAGGTTGTAGCTAGACTTATGGTTAGGATTAGGTCTTGACTTTGTGTTAGCGTATGGGTTAGAACTAGGGTTAGGTTAAGTGTTATGTTTAGTGTAAGAGTTAGGTTCTGAGCTATGATTAGGGTTAGAGCAAGGTTTATGTTCTGGGTTATGTTTAGGGATAGGATTACGGTAGGTTTAGGTTTAGGGTAAGGGTTAGGGAAATGGTTATAATTAAGTTTAGGTTTATGGTTAGGGTAATAAATATGGTTAGATGTAGGTTTAGGGTTAGGGACAGGGTTAGTTTTAAGTTTAGGGTTAGGTCTATGGTTACGTTTAGGTTTATGGTAAAGATTAGGCTTTGATCTATGGTTAGGGCTATAGCGAATATTAGTTTAGGGTTAGGTCTAGGGTTAGTTTTCTGTTTAGGGTTCAGATTATGGTTAGGGTTAAGGCTAGGGTTACAATTAGAGTTAGGGTTATGGTTAGGGTAATGGGTTTAGAGCTTGGATTAGAGCTAGGGGTAAGGTTAGGATTAGGACTAGGTTTAGGGTTAGATTCAGGGATAGTTCTAGGTTTATGTTTATAATAAGGGTTAGGTTTTGAGTTAGGGTTAGGACTAAGGTGAGGGTTAGGGCTAGGGATAGGTTTAGGGTTATGCTTAGGGCTAGGTTAAGGCCTAGGATTAGCTCTAGGTTTTGTGTTAGGTTTAGGCCTAGGGTAAAAACTGTGGGTAATGTAAGAGCTAGGGTTATAATTAGGGCTAGTTTTAGGGTTAGGTTTATGCCAAGATCTAGTGTTGGTTTTAGATTTTTAGTTAGGCTCAGGTTTAGAAGTACGTTTAATGTTAAAAGGAGAGTCAGTGTTTGGGTTAGAGTTCAAATTAGGGTTACAGCCAGAATTAGGACTAGGTTTAGGTCTAGGGGTAGCGTTATTGTTTGTGTTCTGATAAGGGTTATTTTTAGGCCTAGGACTAGGTTTTTCTTTAGGTCTAGGGCTAGAGGTAAGGCTAGATTTAGGATTAGGTTTAGGTCCAGGGCTAGTGTTAGGTTTTAGTCTAGTGTTGGGGTAAGGTTTAGAACTAGGGTTTGTGTTAGGGTCAGAATTAGTGTCAGGGTTAGCGTTCAGGTTTGGGATAGGATTAGAGCTAGAATGAGGGCTAGGTTCAGGACTATTAATAAGGTTAGGATTTTGGTTAGCCTAAGATTAGGCATAGGTCTAGGGCTACCATTAGGGTTAGGGTTATTCTTAGGGTAAATGATATCCTTAGATCTAGGCTTAGGGCTAGAGTTAAGGTTAGGTATAAATCTATGTTTAGGGCTCGAATTAAGGCTAGTTTTTGTGTTAGGGTTAGGGCTAATGTTAGGGCAATTGCTAATGTAAGAACTAGGGTTAAAATGAGGGTTAGTTTTAGGGTTAGGGGTAGGGGTAGGTCTAGTGTTATGTTTAGGTTTAAGGTTAGGATTATATTTAAAGCTAGAGTTAGTGTTAGGATATGAGTCAGGGTCAGGGTTAGGGTTAGGACTCGAATTAGGTATAGGTTTACTTTTAGGTTTCAGTTTAAGGTTAGGAGGGTGTTTACAGCTAGCATGAGTGTTAGGATATGAGTCAGGGTCAGGGTTAGATTTAAGATTAGGTTTAGGACTCGAATTAAGGCTATGTTTAGGTCTAGCTGTAACGTTAATTTTGGTTTAAGTTAAGGTTTAGGGTTAGGGCTATTGCTCAGTTTGTTTTATTGCTAGGGTTAGTGTTAGGGCTAGTTTTATGATTAGCATTAGGGTTAGGGCTAGTTTTAGTGTTAGGCTTAGGGTTAGGGTTAGGAATTTGGATCTGATGGACCTTTTAGGATATCAAATAAAGATCCCATCTCTTCTTTAAACTGTTTTGATATGCCTAGATAAGGCCTTATCTAATTTATGTCTCCTAATAACTTTTGAAAGTCGTTAAGTGATTTGAGTTGATCTACTTGTATTTGAATTATTTGTGGATGGACCATGGTTGAGGATAATATAACTTCTAAATAATTAACTGGAAAATTTAATTGTACTTTATTTATTGCTATCTCTAGATTATAATTTTTAATAAATTTGTAAGTGTGGCAAAACATTCTAGCAATGTGTTTTTATCTTTGTGTGCTAATAATACATCATCCATATAGTGAAATATTTGTAGTTCAGTAATTTGATTTCTAAGTGGCTGGATTGCTTTGTTAACATAAATTTGACACATAGTTGGGCTGTTAGATATCCCTTGAGGGAGTACTTTGCATTCATATCTCTCATCAGAACCATCATGATTCAGTGCAGGGATAGTAAACTCTAAACGTGGACTATCCTTAGGATGAATTGGAATTGAAAAAAAAAACCCAATCTTTAATATCTATAACTAAAACATACCAGGTTTTTGGCAAAGCAGATAATTGGGGAATCCCCAATTGAACAGGTCCCATAATAAGCATCTCATTATTAATGGCTCTTAAATCTTGTAATAATCTCCATTTACCAGATTTCTTTTTGATGACAACATGGGAGTATTATGGGGAGATACAGAAGGTTGTATATGTCCCTCCGCTAATTGTTGTTTGACCAGGTCATGCGCTGCTTGTATCTTTTCTTTAGTCAGGGGCCACTGAGGAACCCATACTGGTCTTTCTGATTTCCAAGTAATTTTTATTGCCTCAGTGACCCCTCCTGAAATCCCAATCCATGTCTATCTATTTCTTGATCTATTTATATTGGTGCCACTATATTTTGTCCTTTTCCTTACAATCCTTTTTCTTTCCTAAAACCTTGTCTAGCCATAATAGTGGACACATTTGAATTGATGTTATTTGTTAATGTTAGTCCTAATTGATCTAGGAAATCTTGTCCCCATAAATTTATAGGAAGATGATCCAATACATATGACTGTATAGTTCCCTTACATCCTTTAGTATCCTTCCAATCTAATACTATCACACTTCTATGGAGATTAGTCACCACTCCTAGGCCTCAAAGCGTTTGAGTGACTTGTTATAAAGGCCAATGTTTTGGCCATTCTTGATGAGAGATGATGCAAAGGTCTGCACCTGTATCCAGTGGCCCATTAAATTCATGTCCTTGAATATTTAGTTTTAGCATGGGGCGAGAATCTAAATTTAAAAAAAGCATAGCCCAATCTCCACCTGTGGAGCCTAATCCCCTGGAACCTCTTTCTACTGTACGACTGGAAAATTTGTCATGTAGGGTGGGTATTATTAATAACTGTGCTATTCTATCTCCTGGTGAAATTACTGATATACCCTTTGGAGAACTGGCTATAATTTTCATTTCACTTTCATAATCGGGATCAATTACCCCAGGACTTATCATAAGTCCTTTTAGAGTAGAAGAACTGCGTCCCAATAATAAGTCTACTGTTCCTTGGGGAAGAGGCCCTTTTACCCCTGTGGGAATGATTTGAACTCCCATCTCTGGAGTTAGTACTGCTCTGGTGGAGGCGCAGATGTCCAATCCTGCGCTTCCTCTGGTTTGTCTAGTGAGGGATCTAATGGATAATGTGTCCTGGGCACTACCCTGATGGTGTTACTGGGTTCCTCCAGTGCCCCATATATTTGTGGTTATGGGCCCTGGAGCATTGGGCCCCCCTGTCCATTTTTTGGCAATGGAGCCCGATGCCCTTCTCCACCATATCGTTGGTAAACACCTGGTCCTTGTCCATTTTTTGATAACGGAGTACCCTCTATGGTGGTTTGAGAATGGAATTCATTACCCCAATGTCTCCCTCCACAGCATTGTAGGCAAATACCTGGTATTCTACCCCTTTGATACCTAGTATTGTTAAACCCTCCTCCTATGGGGTAATTCCTTTTAAAATGTTCTGTTTGTTCATAATTGTAGCATGTTTTTGGCCTGGCAGCTAATGCCTGTTGTGCTGCAGCTGCCAAGACTTGCCTTTGTTCATTAATGTCTCTACATAATTTAATATATGTGTTTAAATCTCCATGTTTCCATGGTCTAATGACCTCCTTGCACCATCTGTTCACTTGTTCATAGGCTAGCTGTTTAATTAATGGCATTACTTGTTATGTATCCCCCAAAACTCTGGTAGCTGTTTGAATAAGCCTATCTACCAATTCAGCGTAAGGTTCATTAGATCCTTGTATTACCTTAGATAATTGATCTTGTAAATCTCCATGTCCTTGTAAAGTCTTCCATGCCATAACCTCATCTGCAGCAATTTGTGAGTATATGGCAGGGTCATATGCAATTTGTTGCTGCTGACCCTCATAAGGTCCCTTTTCTAACAACATATCTAGATTTCTCTGAGGATAACCTGCTGCTATATTTTGCCTAGCCGTCTCCATGCAAAATTCCTCATTGGCAACCTTCCATAACAGGATTGTCCTCCATATAGCACAGCTTTACACATACTAGTCTAATCTGCAGGCGTCATGTTCAAATTGGTAATGGATTCGACCCTGCTTACAGTGAAGGGTGCTTGAGGACCCTAGATTGTTACAGCCTCTTTTAGCTGCTTCACTGTTTTGAAATCTAAAGCATGGTGAATTCACTGCCCTCCTGCCTGCTCAAATACAGGACATGCTAATCTTTGAGGTCCTGTCTCAAGATCCCATCTATCAACTACGGGGGTTGGGGGCCTCCCAGCATAGGGAGGTGGATCTGTTGGTTGGACACTTACGCCCTCTGGTGATAGAAATGTGTTAGTAGCAGTCCCCTGTTGTAACTTCTCCCCTGATGGCTTTTCCTGCTTTAAACTTTCTTCCCCTTTCTGACTATCTTGAGAGGCCTCCTCTTTTACTTGATCTAAAATGTCTTCTCCTTGACTAAGTAAACAAGACTGTACCAACGTCCATAACAGTAATGTGTCAACTGGCAGAGTTCCTGGGTTTTCGTTTTCTATCCTTTTTAAATCTTCAAAGTATACCATAATTGTTCTTGATATTACTGGGGTGCCTCCTTCCTCTAACAATCTACTTAACATTTTTTCAGTTTGATTTTTACTAATTTTTAATTCCATATTTCTGTGACAAAGATACCCTTCACTAAGATAATGCAAAACAAAACCGAGACAAAGTGAAACAAAAATGGAACAAAAATTCATTATATAAGCCTTTCTATCCTCCTGAAATGTCCATCCGTCCTTTCTCCCTATCTGTTCCTCAGACCAAATATTTTTTCTTCAGATATGAGTGGTTTTTCTTCCATCTCACCCATCTCCAGGGACAGGCAACTTAAAACAAAAGTGAAAGAAAACAAAAGAAGAATATTAAAATGGCTACCCATCCTCTCGCCCTGCCCTCAGGGGCGAGCAGTTTACCTTATCACTTACCCTCAGTCGTTCCCTGCATGGGCCACCAAAATGCAGCAGTCTGGCTGGGCACAATTTAGTAGCCACTTATCAAGCAAGAATGAACTTTATTTTTAGAAAGCACACGCTGCACCATGCGAGCTCTCCAGGAATTCCCTCAGAGCCCAACTGCCAACACCGGCTCTTCTGGCGAGCCTCTCAACCGGAACTCTTCCCGCCAATCAGCTGCAAGTTTGCTGGGGCCGCAGTGAGCCAATCAGCTGGAAGTTTGCTGGGGCCACTTCAGCTGTGGCTCTCAACATTAGGGTTAGGCTTTGAGCTAGAATTAGGAGTAATCGAGTGTTAGGTTAAGGTTAGGGTTAGGGTTATGCTTAGGGCTAGGTTTAGGCCTAGGATTAGCTCTAGGTTTTGTGTTAGGTTTAGGCCTAGGGTTAGGGCTGTGGGTAATGTAAGAGCTATGGTAATGATTATGGCTAGTTTTAGGATTAGGGTTATGGCTAGGTCTAGTGTTAGGTTTAGATATTCGGTTAGGGTCAAGTTTAGAGGTAGGTTTACTTTTAAAGGCATGGTCAGTGTTTGCAATAGAGTTAGAGTTTAGGGTTACAGCCAGAATTAGGATTAGGTTTAGGTCTAGGGGTATGGTTAGTGTTTGTGTTAGGTTAAAGTTTATTGTAAGGGCTTCAGCTTGTTTTTTGTTCAGGTCTAGGGCTAGACTTAAGGCTAGATTTAGGATTAGGTTTAGGTCTATGGCTAGTGTTAGGGTTTTGTCTAGGGTTAGGGTCAGGTTTTTACCTAGGATTAGTGTTAGGGTCAGAATAAGGGTCAGGGTTAGAATTAGGTTTTGGTATAAGGTTAGAGCTAGAGTGAGGGCTAGGTTTAGGACTATTAATAGGGTTAGTGTTTTGGTTGGTCTAAGGATTAGGGATAGGTCTAGGGTTACCATTATGGTTAGAGTTTCACTTATGATAAGAGATAGGCTTAGAGCTAGGGTTAGGGCTAGAGTTAGGATTAAGTTTAGGGTTAAATCTAGGTTTAGGTCTCAGATTAGGGCTAGTTTTTGTGTTAGGGTTAGGACTAGGGTTAGGGCTAATGTAAGAACTAGGGTTACAATTAGAGTGAGGGTTAGGGGTAGATCTAGTTTTATTGTTAGGTTTAAAGTCAAGGTGATACTTATAGCTAGGGATAGTGTTAGGATATGAGTCATGGACAGTGTTAGTTTTAGGGTTAGGGTTAGGACTTAAATAAGGGCTAGGATTACTGTTAGGGTTCAGTTTAAGTTGAGGGCAGTGTTTAGAGCTAGGGTGACGGTTAGGATATGGGTTGGGTCAGGGTTAGTTTTAAAATTAGATTTAGGACTGGAACTAAGGCTAGGGTTACTGTTAGGGTTCTGTTTAAGTTTAGGGTGGTGTTTAGAGCTAGGGTGAGTGTTAGGATATGAGTCAGGGTAAGGGTTAGTTTAAGGTCAGCATTATGACTCCAATTAGGGCTAGGTTTAGGTCTAGTTTTGTGTTAGGGTTTAGATTAAGTTAAGGTTTAAAGTTAGGGCTATTGCTCAATTTTGTTTTAGTCTTAGGCTTAGCGTTAGGGCTAGGTATAAAATTAGTTTTAGGGTTAGGTGTAGTGTTAGTGTTATGCTTAGGCGTAGGTTTAGGTTAAGATTTGGAGTAAGGGTTAGATCTAGGTTAAAGTTAGGTTTAGGTAATGGATAGGGTTAGTATTTGGGATCAATGTAGGTTTAGGGTAATGGAGAGATTTACGTTTTGCGATAGGGTTAGTGTTAGGCCTAGAGTTAGCATTAGGAATAGGTTTATTATACAGGTAAGGTATAGGGTTAGAGGTAGGGTTATGGTTAGGATTAGGGCTAGAGTTAAGGTTAGAGATTGGATTAGGGCTAGTAACCCTCGCTTAGAGTAGGGTTATAATTAGGTTTAGGGTAAAGTTAAGGGTTTGAGCTAGTGTTAGTTCTATGGTGAGGGTTAGATTTAGTGTTAGGTCTAGTGGTCAGGGTTATAGAAATGGTTAGGGTTAGTTTTAGGGTTAGGGCTAGAGTTTTTATTAGAGTTAGGTTTAGGTTTAGGGTAATAGATTGGATTAGATGTAAGGTTAGCTTTAGGGTTGAGTTTAGTTTTAGGGCTAGGTTTACTATTGGGTTTATGGTAAGGGTTTGGGTTTGAGTTAGGATGAGGGTTATGTCAAGGATTAGGTTTAGGTTTAGGTCTAGGGTAAGGTTTATGGTTTGGATTAGGGTTTCAATTAGGGTTAGGGCTAGGGTTATCATTAGTGTTAGGGTTAGAGTTAGGGTAATTGTTAGGGTTAAGGCTAGGGTTAAGGTTAGGATTAGGACTAGGGTTGGGGTTATTGTTAGTGATAGGTCTAGGGTTTTGTTTAGGCTAAGGTTTAGGCTTTGAGCTAGGTTTAGGACTAAGGTGAGGGTTAGGGTTAGAGTAGGTCTAGGGTTAGAGTTAGGGTTATGCTTATGGTAGGTTTAGGCTTCTGATTAGGACTAGGTTTTATGTTAGGTTTAGGCCTAAGGTTAGTGCTATGGGTAATGTAAGATCTAGGGTTCTAATTGTGGTAGTTTTAGGGATAGGTTTATGGCTAGGTATAGTGTTAAGTTTATATTTGGTTTAGGGTCAGTCTTGTAGCTAGGTTTATTGTTAATGTCAGTGTCAGTGTTCAGGTTAGGGTGAACACAAGAATTAGGACTAGGGTTAGATCTAGGTGTAGTGTTAGTGTTTGGTTTAAATTAAGGGTTATTGTTAGGGATGGGACTAAGTTTTGTTTAGGTCTAGGGCTAGAGTTATCACTTTTTTAGCATTATGTTTAGGTCTAGGGCTAGTGTTAGGATTAGGTTTAGTCAAAAGTTTACTGGTAGAGCTAGATTCAGAGTTCAGTTTAGGCTAAGGGTCAGGTTTAGACCTATAATTAGTATTAGGGTCAAAATACGGGTGAAAGTTAGGGTTAGGTTTTGGGTTAGGGTTAGAGCTAGAATGAAGGCTAGGGTTAGGACTAGTAATAGGGTTCGTGTTTGGTTTAGGCTAAGGATTACTATTAGGACTAGGATTAGCATTGTGGATAGGGTTTGGCTTAGGTTAAGGGATAGGGTTAGAGCTAGGGATAGGGCTAGTGTTATGGTTAGTTTTAGGGCTAGGTTTATGGTTAGGTTTAGAGTTAAATCTTGTGTTAGGGCTCAGATTAAGGCTATTTTTTGTGTTATGTTTAGAGCTAGGGTTAGGACTATGACTAATGTAAGAACTAGGGTTATGATTAGGTTTAGTTTTAGGTTTAGGGTTTGGGTTAGGTCTAGTGTTAGCATTAGCTTTAGTGTTAGGATGATATTTAGAGCTAGGGTTAGTGTTTGGATATGAGTCTGGGTCAGTGTTAGTTTTAGTTCTAGGACTCAAATTTGAGCTAGTGTTGTGGCTAGTTGTAGGGGAAGGGTTTGATTTAGGTTAAGGATTAGGGTTAGAGCAATGGTTTTGTTTTGTTTTAGGGCTAGGGCTAAGGTTAGAACTAGTTGTGGGATTAGCAATAGTGTTCAGCTAGTGGTATGGTGAAGTTTAGGCTTATGGTCAGGGTTAGATTTAGAGTTATGGTTAGATCTAGGGTTAGGGCTATGCCTAGGGTTAGGGCTAAGTTTAGAGCTAATGTTAGTGTTACAGTAATGGATAGGGTTAGAAATAGAAATAGGCCTAGGTTGAGAGTTAGAGTTAGTCTTAGGGTTAGGGTTAGGAGTTCTCTTAGGGTTAGGGCTAAATTAGGGCTAGGATTAGTACTAGGTTTAGTGTTATAGTTAGGTGTATGTTTAGGGTTAGTGTTAGTGTTAGGTTTAGGGTTAGTTTTAGAGGAAGGGATGGGGTTATATCTAGGTTCAGGGCTAGAGGAAGAGTTAAAATTAGGGATAAGGGTAGGGTAAGGGTTCAGGTTAGGAGTAAGGCTAGGTTTAGGACTAGGATGAGGGCTAAGGTTTGTATTAGGGTTAGGCCTATATTAGGGCTAGGGCTAATATGAGGTCTAAGGTTATTATGGTTAGAGATATTTTCAGGTTTAGGTTTATGGCTAGGTATAGTGTAAGGAATAGGTTGAGGGATAGGGTCACTTTTAACTAGGGTATTGTTAGGGTTTTTTTTTTTTTTAACTAGGGTATTGTTAGTTTCAGGGTCAGGGTTAGGGTTTGTTTAGGTTAAGGTTTAGTGTTAGGGCTCAAGTTAGGATTAGGGTTAGGTTTACGGTTAGGGTAATGGATATAGTTAGGTTTAGGGTTCATATTAGGTTTATGGTAATGAATAGGATTAGGGATATAGATAGGTTTAGGGTTATCCTAGGGTTAGCATTAGGGTTAGGTTTAGGGTTAAGGTAATGGATAGGATTAGAGGTAGGGTTAGGCCTAGGATTAATGTTAGTGTTAAGGCTAGGTTTAGGATTAGGTTTAGGTTTATGGTTAGGGTTAAAGCTAAAGTTAAGGCTCGAATTAGGGCTAAGATTTAGATTATGTTAGGGCTAGGGTTAGCGCTATGGCTAATGTAAGATCTAGGGTTATTATATGGGTTAAATTTAGGGTAAGTGTTTGGCCTAGGTCTAGTGTTAGTGTTATCTTTAGGGTTAGTGTGATATTTATAGCTAGGGTTAGTGTTAGTATATAAGTCAGAGTCAGGGTTAGTTTTAGGCCTAGGACTCAAATTAGGGTAAGGAGGTTATGGCTAGGTGTAGGGTTACAGTTCATGTTAATGTGTATGGTTAATTCAATGACTATGTTTTGTCTTAGGGCTAAGGCTAGGGTTAGGTCTAGTTTTAGTATTAGCGATAGTGTTAGGTCTAGTGGTAGGGTGAGGTTTAAGCTTAGGTTTAGGGTTAGATTTAGAGTTATGGTTAGGTCTAGGGATTGGTCTGGGGCTAGGATTAGGGCTAAGATTAGGGCTTGTGTTAGGGTTATGGTAACTGATAGGGTTAGACCTAGAAATAGGGCTAGGGCGAGTGCTAGAGTTAGTTTTAGGCCTAAGGTTAAGGGTAGGTTAGGGATAAATTAGGGCTAGGATTAGCGCTAGGGTTAGTGTTAGGGTTAGGCCTATGGTTAGGGCTAGAGTTAGGGTTAGTGTTAGGGTAAGGGTTAGGGTTAAAGTTAAGGGAAAGGAACAGGTTATAGCTAGATTCATATAGCGAGGATTACAATCAGGGGTAGGGCTAGGGTTAGGTTTCAGGTTAGGATTAAGGCTAGGATGAGAGCTAGGGTTTGTATTAGGGTTAGGGCTAATATTAAGGCTAGGACTAATGTCAGGTCTAGGTATATGGTTAGGGTTAGTTTTGGGGTTATGTTTTGGCTAGGCCTAGTGTAAGGGTTAGGTTTAGGATAAAGGTCAGGATTAGAGCTACGTATATTATTAGGTTCAGAGTCTGGGTAGAGTGTGGTTTAGGTTAATGTTTAGGGTTAAGGCTTGATTTAGTGTTAGGGTTAGAGTTAGGGTTAGGGTAATGGATAGGGTTAGGTTTAGGTTTCAAGTTAGGTTCGAGTAATGAAAAAGGTTAGTGTTAGGAATAGGGTTAGCATTAGTCCTAGGGTTAGCATTTAAGTTAGGCTCATCTTTAGGGTAAAGGATAGGGTTAGAGCTAAGGTTAGGGCTAGGGTTAAGGTTAGGATTAGGGCTAGTATAGGGTTAGGCCTAGGCTTAATGTTAGCATTAGGTTTAGGGTAAGTGTTAGAATTAGAGCTAGGGTTAGGGCTAGGACAAGGTTCAGGGGTAGGGTTAGGTCTAGGGGTTACAATTAGGGCTAGGTTTAGGGCTAGGATGATGGCTAGGTATTGTGGGAGGTTTATGGCTAGCATTAGGACTATGGGTAATGTAAGATCTAGGATTATGTTTAAGACTAGTTTTAGGGTTAGGGTTATGGAAAAGTCTACTGTTAGGGTTAAGTTTTGGGTTACGATAAGGTTTAGACCTAGGGTTTGGGTTATGTTAAGGATCACTGTTTGGGTTAGAGTTAGGTTTAGGATTAGGGCCAGAATTAGGACTATCATTGGTTCTAGGGATAGGTTTAGTCTTTGAATTAGGTTAAGGGTTATTGTTAGGGCTAGTGCTAGGATTTTTTTAGGGCTAGGGCTAGATTTATGACTCTATTTAGGATTAGGTTTGGTCCAGTGCTAGTGTTATGGTTAGGTTTAGGTATAGTTTTACTGGTAGGGGTACTGTTAGGGTTCCATTTAGGGTTGGGGTCAGGTTTAGACCCAGGGTTAGTGTTAGGGTCAAAATAAGGGTCCGGGTAAGGGTTTGGGTTTGGGTTAGGTTTGGAGCTAGAATGAGGGCTAGGGTTAGGTCTAGTTATAGTGTTAGGGTTTGGGATAGGCCTAGGATTAGTGTTAGGACTAGGGTAGCATTAGGGTGACGGTTTGTCTTAGGGTAAGTGATACTATAAGAAGTAGAGTTGGGTTTGTGTTAGGGTTAGGTTTAGGGCAATGATTAGGGTTGGGGTTAGGGTTTAAACTAGGGTTAAGGCTCGAATTAGGGGTATGATTTGTGTTAGCATTAGGACTATGGCTAACGTAAGAACTAGGTTTCCAATTAGAGCTAGTTTTAGGGTTAGTATTAGGACGATGTTTAGAGCTAGTGTTAGTGTTAGGGTCTGAGTCAGAGACAGGGTTATTTCTAGGGCTCAAATTAAACCCAGGTTTATGTCTAGGTGTAGGCTTAGGGTTTGGTTTAGGTTAAGGGTTAGGGTTATGGTTATGGCTCGATTTGTTTTAGGGCTAGGGTAGGGTTAGGGCTATTTTTCCAATTAGCATTTTGGTTAGGGCTATTGTTAGGGTGAGCCCATGTTTAGGGCTAGGATGAAGGTTAGGGGTAGGGCTGTGGCTAGGAATAGGGCTAAGTTTTGGTTTATGGTAAGGGATAGGTTTAGAACTAAGACTAGGGCTAAGGTGAGAATGATACTTAGTCTTAGGGCTAGGGCTAGGTTTAGGTTTAGGGTTAGGCTAAAATAGGGCTAGGATTAGTGCTAGGGTTATTGTTAGGTTTAGGCCTAGGTTTAGAGCTAGAGTTAGGGCTAGCAATAGGGTTAGGGTAAGGTATAATGTTACAGCTAGGTTTATGGTTAAGGCAAGAAATAAAATTAAGATTAGGGCTAGGATTAAGATTAGGATTAGAATTAAGGCTAGGCTTAGAGCTAGGATTAGAGATAGGGTTTGTGTTAGGTTTAGGGCTAGGGCTAATGACAGGTCTAGGGTTATGTTTAAGAATAGTTTTACAGTTAGGTTTCTGGTTAGGTCTATTGTAAGGGTGAGGTTAAGTGTTGGGGTCAGGTTAACAGCTAGCATATTATTAGGGTCAGAGTCAAGGTTAGGGTATGGTTTAGGTTCACATTTAGTGCTAGGGCTTAAATTAGCATTAAGGTTAGGGTTAGCATAATGGTTATGGTTAGGTTTAGGATTCAGGTTTGTTTTAGAGTGATAGATAGGGCTAGGTTTAGTGATAGAGTTAGGGTTAGGAATAGGGATAGAATCCTTTAAGGTTATGGTTAGGCTAATGGATAGGATTAGAGCTACAGTTATGGCTAGGGTTATGGTTAGGTTATGGCTATGATTAGGGTTAGGCCTTGGGTTACATTTGGTTAGGGTTTTGATTAGGGTAATGGATCGTATTCAAGCTAGGGTTAGGGCTAGGGTTATGGATAAGATTAAGGTTATGGTTCAGGTTAGGTTTAAGATTAGGATGGGTTTAGTTTTAGGGTTATGTTTAGGTTAAGCGTTAAGGCCCGAGTTAGGGTTAGGGTTAGTATTAAAGTTAGGGTGAGGGCTCAGAGTAGGGCTAGGATTGGGGTTACGTTAGGGCTAGTGTAGCACTATGTAAGATCTAGGGTTATGAATAGGGCTAGTTTTAGTGTTAGCAATAAGTCTAGATCTAGTGTTAAGGATAGGTTTAGGTCCAGGGTGATGATTAGAGATAGGGTTAATCTTAGGGTCAGAGACAGGGACAATGTTACCTTTAGGGTTAGGGATAGGACTCAAATTAGGGCTAGGTTTAAGGCTAGGTGTAGGGTTAGGGTTTGTGTTAGGGTTAGGGTAAGAATTAGAGATAGGGCTAATGTCAGGTCTAGGGTTAGGGTTAGTGCTATGGCTCAGTTTTGTTTTAGAGCTAGGGCTAAGGTTAGGGGTAGCTTTAGGATTAGCAATAGTGTTAGGGCTAGTGGTAGTTTGAGGTTTAGGCTTAGATTTTTTTGTTATGGTTAGTTCTAGTTTTAGGGCTTGGGCTAGGATTAGGGCTAAGGTTAAGGCTATTGTTAGGGTTACGGTAACACTAGGGTTAGAACTAGAAATAGGGCTAGGGCTAAAGGTAGAGTTATTCTTTGGGCTAGGGTTAGGAGTAGGTTTAGGGTTAGGGCTAAATTAAGGCTAGGATTAGTGCTAGGGTTAGTGTTAGGGTTAGGCCTAGCATTATGGCTACAGTTAGGATTAATGGTAGGGTAAGGGTTAGCTTTAGAGTTAGGGGAAAATGGGGTTATAGTTGGGTTTAGGACTAGGGTGAGCGCTATACTTAGGGTTAGGGCTAGGGTTAGGGCACAGTTTAAGATTAAGGCTAGGTTTAGGGCTAGAATGAGGGTTTCTGTTAGGGATAGGGCTAGGATTAGTGTAGGGCTAATGTCAGGTCTAGTATTATGGTTAAGGATAGTTTTAGGTTTAGGATATGACTAGGTCTAATGTAAGGGTTAGGTTTAGGGTAAAGGACTGGTGTAGAGCTAGGTGTATTATTAGGGTCAGAGTCAGGGTAGGGATTGGCCTAGGTTAAGGTCTAGGGTTAAGGCTCAAATTAACATTAGGTTTTGGGTAATGGATCGGGTTAGATTTAGGGTTCAGGTTAGGTTTAGGATTTTGAATAGCCTTAGGGATAGCTATACAGTTAGGTTTAGTCCTATTGTTAGCATTTGGGTTAGGCTTATGTTTAGGGTAATAGGATTACAGCTAGGGTTGGGGCTAGGTTTATGGTTAGGATTTGGGCTAGAGTTAGAGTTAGGGTTAGGGTTAGGCTTAGGTTTAGGCGCAGGTTTAGGGTAAGTGTTAGGGTTTGAGCTAGGTTTAGGTCTAGGCCAGGACTAGGGTTAGAGCAGGTCTAGTGTAAAGGTTAAGGTTAGGGCTATGTTTAGCATTAGGGTTAGGATTAGGGTTATGGTAATGGATAGAGTTAGAGCTAGGCTTTTGGCAATGGTTACAGTTAAATTTAGGGTTAATTTATAGTTAGGGATAGGACTATGTTAATGTTTAGGCTTAGGTTTAGGGCTAGGTTAAGAGGTAGTGATAGGGTTAGAGTTACTTAATTCAAATTTCTTTGATAAAATCCAGGATTCATCTTTAACTAACCTTACTCTGTTTCCCAGGTTTAGGTCTTTAGGTCCAACTCTTTGGTTCTGGAACAGTCAATATTTTCATTTTACTACATTTTGACATATACGAGTAAATGTAAATGGACCTGGAAATCAAACAGGGTTTATGCTAGTTTCTTGAAACTGCACGAACACCCTCAATTCTTTGTGGGGACACTGTAGTATGTTCCTTGTGAGTGTAGGCCTAAGCTGAAGCATGCAAAAACAACTTTATCTGAGAGCCCATTAGGAGAAAGCAGGGAAATATGCATGCACTGAAATTCCTCCCATAATTATTTGGTCAGATTTGTTTGATACTGCATAGGATTCATTATTTAGCTTGCCCCGCAAAGCTCTCCAAGTGTGGGACTTCTAGGATCAATGGTTCTCTAATCAGGTTAGGGTTAGTGTTAGGTTTAGGTTTAGGGCTAGGGTTAGATGTAGTGTTGGGGTGAGAGTTAGTTTTGTTCAAATTTCTTTGATACTTGGAAGGAGTCATCTTTTACCTAGCCTTAATATGCTCCTCAGGTTTGGGCCTTCTTGTTTCTATGGTTCACTATCAGGAGCACTCTGTATTTAAAGTTTCACTTCATATTGACCCACATAGGTAAATGAAAATGGAGGTTGAAATCAAACCAGGTTGGTGCTAGCTGCTTAAAACTTCAGACACTGAATCAGTTCTCTGTGGAACTCTCTGGTTTGTTCCTTGTGAAAGTAGCCTTATGATGAAGATGGCAAAAACAGCTTCATCTGAGAGCCCTTTTGCAGAAAACAGAGAAATATGCATGAACTACCACCCCAATTATTTGGTCATATTGCTTTCATACTGCTTAGAATTCATCTGATAGCTTAGCCCACTAGGGTACCCAAGTTTGGGACTTCTAGGATCACAATTCTTTTAAACGTTTAGCGTTTGTGTTAAGGCTAGTGTTAGGGCTAGTGTTCAAGCTAGTATTAGGGTTAGAGTTAGTTTTGTTCAAATTTCTTTGATACTGTGCATGATTCATTTTTCTCCTATCCTAACTATACTCCACATGTTTGTGACTTCTAGGATCAATGGTCCTCTGTAAGAACAGTTTGTATTTTAAAGTTTCAGTTTATTTTGTCCTATACAGGTAAAAGGAAATGAAACTGGAAATCATACAGCATTGGTGCTAGCTGCTTGAAACTTCACACTCCATCAATTCTTTGTGGGCAATCTCTTGGTTTTTTTTCTTGTTAAAGTAGGCCTAAGCTGAAGCATATAAAAACAACTATCCAAGAGTCCTTTAGGAAATAACAGGGAAATATGCATGTTCTAATATACTCCATCAATTATTTGTTAAGATTTCTTTGACACTGCACAGCATTCATCCCTTAGCTTGCCCTACTAGGCTGCCCAGATTTGGAACTTCTATAGTCAAATGTTCCATAAAAATGTTAGGGTTAGGGGAATGGTTAGGGTTAGAGGTAGTGTTAGGGTTGGAGTTAGTTTTATTCAAAATACTTTGATACTTGGCAGGATTTATTTTTTAGCTAGATTTACTCTTTTCCACAGGTTTAGGCCTTCTCGGTTCACAGGATTGCTGTCAGGAACAATTTGTATTTTAAGATTTTACTTCATTTTGACCAATATGGGAAAGTTAAAGGTGCTGAAAATCAAACAGGGTTTGTGCTGCTTGAAACTTCACACACTCTTTAGTTCTCTGTAGGGACTCTGGTATGTTCCTTGTGAAAGTAGGCCTAAGCTTAAGGATGCAAAAACAACTATATCCAAGGGCCCTTTAGGAGAAAACAGGAAAATATGCATGTACTGAAATACTTCCCATAATTATTTGGTCAGATTTGTTTCATGTTGCGTAGGATTCATTACTTAGCTTGCCCCATAAGGCTCCCAAAGGCGGGACTTCTAGGATCAATGGTTCTCTAATCCGGTTAGGGTTAAGGTTAGGTTTAGGGTTAGGGATAGGGCTAGGATTAGAGGTAATGTTAGGGGGAGAGTAAGTTTTGTTCAAATTTCTTTGATACTGGGCAGGAATCATCTTTTATCTAGCCTTACTATGCTCCCAATTTTGGGGCCTTCTCGAATCAATGGTTTGTTATCATGATTACTTTGTATTTTAAGGTTTCACTTCATTTTGACCTATATGGGTAAATGGAAATGGAGGTGGAAATCAAACAGGCATCCCTTCCCCTAAACCTAACCCTAATCCTAGCCCTAAGACTAATTCTAAATCTCGCCCTAGCCCTATTCCTAGTTCTAACCCTAATTCTAACCATAACACAAACACTAGCCCTATACTTAGCCCTAACCCTAGCCATAGCCCTAACCCTAGAATTAATCATAACTCTAAATCTGCCCCTAAGCCTAAACTCACACTATAACTAGCACTAACACTAACACTAATTGTAAAACAACCCTTTACTTTAGCCTTAACCTGAAAAGAAAACCAAGCCATAGCACTAACCCTAAACCTTAACCTAAACCAAATCCTTACCCCTCATCTAGCCCTAAGCCTACCCCTAAGTCAAGTCCCATCCCTAACCCTAAAACGAACCCTGATCCTGACTCTGACCCTAACACTAACCCTAGTTCAAAACACCACCCTAAACATAAACTTAATCCTAAAACTAGACTTAGCCCAAATGGTAACTCTAAAACTATCCCTAATTATAACTCTAGTTCTTACATTAGCCATATCCCTAACACTAGCCCTAACATAACCCAAAACCTAGCCCTAATCCAAGACCCAACCATAGTTTTAACCATAATACTAACCCTAAACCTAACCCTAACCCTTACCCTAAACCTAACCCTAACTTTAACCCTTGTACTATCTTTAAACCTAATCCTAAACCTAGCCCTAATCTTAACCATAATCCTAGCCCTAACCCTATCTCTAACACTATGCATTACCTTAACCCTAATCCTAAATCTAATGCTAACCCCTGACCTATCTCTAGCACTATCCCTAACCTATCCATTACCATCAACATAACCTGAACCCTAAACCTAACCATATTCATTACCCTAACTCTAACCTTAACCCTAATGCTAATTTGAGCCCTAACCCTCAACCTTAACCTAAACCAAACCATAACATGACCCTAACCCTAATAATACCCCTACCTCTAAAGTTGACCCTAACCCTCATCCTAAACCTTACACTATACCTAGCCATAAAAGTATCCCTAAAACTATCCCTAACCATAACCCTAGACCTGATATTAAACTTAGTACAAATGATAGCCCTAAACCTAACACAAACTGTAGCCGTAATCCTAGGCCTAACACCAGCTTTAAACCTAACTTAACCCTAGCCGTAACCCTAATTTTAACCCTCGCATTAGCCCAAACCTAGCTGTAACATCATACCTTACCCTACCCTAACCCTAAAAGTAATCCTAGACCTAAACCTAGCCCTAAGCCTAACACAAACCCTAGCCCTAATCCTAGCCCTAATTTAGCCCTAACCATAACTGTAACTCTAACTCTAGCCCTAAGACTAAATTTAACTCTCACCCTAGTTCTATTAATAGTTCTAAACCTATCACTTATCATAACCCAAAACCTAATCCAAGACCTAAACCTAGCTAAACCCTAACACTAACCCTAAAATTAACCCTAAAAATAGCTCAAAGCCTCACCCTAAACATAGACCCAGATCTATCCCTAACTTTAACCCTAACTTTGGCCCTAACCCTATACTTAACCCTATCCCTAAACCTAGCTCTAAACCTACCCATTACCCTAACCCTAACACTAAGCCTATTGATAATCCTAACTGGAACCCTAATGCTAACTTTAATTAACCAGAAAACTACCCCAAGACATTACCCTAAATGTAACAGTTGCCATAGCACTAACCCTATCTCAAACCCTAACCCTTACCATAAGCATAAACATAATCATAGCCCTAACCCTAACCCTAAACTGAAATCTAACCCTAACCCTAAACCTATATCTATCTGTATTCATGACTCAAAACCTAAACTTAACGATAACCCTAACCCTAATCCTAACCCTAACCCTACCATAATTCTATCCCTAGACCTAACCCTAAACCTAACCCTCATGCTAGCCCTAACCCTAGCTCAATACCTAACTCTTACACTAACCATAACCCTAAACCTAAACCCCGTTCTAACACTAACTCTAACCCAAACTCAAGACCTATTCCTAACCATAACCCTAGCTCTAAACTTAGCTCTAACCCTATCTATTACCCTAAACATAACTCTTACTCAAATGCTAACCTTAGGCCTAACCCTAACCCTATCACTAACCCAAACACTATGAATTACTCTAAACCTATCCTGAACCCTAAACCAAACACTAACATTTCCCTAACTTTAACCCTAATGCTAGTTTGAGCCCTAAACCTAAATTCTAACCTAAACCAACGCTAACTCTGACCCTAACCCTAATAATTCCCCTAGCTCTAAACTTGACCTTACTGTAAACCTAACAATTACACTAGACGTAGCCATAAACCTAACCCTAAAACTATGTTTAACCTTAACCCTAGACCTGATGTTTGCCCTAGCCCTAATCCTAGCCCTAACACTAAAACAAACACTAGTCCTCATCCTAGCCCTAAACCTAGCCTTAATCATAACCTTAACACTAACCCTACCCCTAACCCTATCTCTAACCCCCACCCTACCTCTAAACTTAGCTACAATGCCATCCGTTATCCTAAATTAACCCTAAACCTAACCATAATGATAAGCCTAAGCTTAACACTAACCCTTGCCCTAATCCTAGCCCTAATTTAACTATATTCCTAACCATAACCCTTGCCCTAGCCCTAAGACTAACTCTAATTTTCACACTAACACTATCCCTAGATCTAACCCTATTCCTTACAGTAAATCTAACCCTAGTTCTAACCCTAACCCTAACCCTGGCCCTATACTTAGTCCTATACCTAACCCTAGATCAAATAATAACTCTAAATGTAACCCGAACACTAAGCATAAGCCTAACACTAACACTAGCCCTAACCCTAATGCTAATCATAAAAGTAGTTCTAACCCTAAACCTAGGACTAAAACAAAACTGAGCAGTAGCCCTAACCCTAAACCTTAACATAAACCAAACCCTAACACTAAAACTAGACCTAACCTAGCCCTAATTAGAGTCCTAACCATAACCTTAAACTAACCCTGACCATGACTCATATCCTAACACTCACCCAGTCTCTAAACACCACTCTAACCTTAAACCAAACCCTAGCCCTTATTTGAGTCCTAACCCTAACCCTAAAACTAACTCTGACCCTGACTCCTATTCTAATATTAATCTTAGCTCTAAATATCAACATAACCTTAAAATTAACCCTAACACTAGAGGTCTAACCCTAAAACTAACCTAAATAGAACCCTAATTTTAACACTGATTCTTATATTAGCCATTGCCCTAACATTAGCCCTAACCCTAACAGAAAAAATAGCCCTAACTGAGCCCTAAACTTAGCTTACACTCTACTCTAAACCAAATGCTACCCCTAACACTAGCTCTAACCCTATCCCCAAACCAGAAGCAAAATGCTAACCCTAATGGTAACCCTAGATCTATCCCTAATCCTAAAGCTAACAAAACCACTAATTCAATTAATAGTCCTAAACCTAGCCCTCATTCTAGCTCTAACCCTATCCCAAACCCTAACCCTAACCCTAACCCTGACTCTTATTCTGACCATAACACTATCCCTAGGTCTAAACCTGACCCTAACCCTAAACCAAACCCTAACATTAGCCCTACCAGTACTTACAGCCAAGCTGAACCCTATCACAAGCCCTAGACCTAAACATAATCCTAAATCTAGCGTTAACTCTAGCCCTAGACCTAAGAAAAATCCTAGCACTAGCCCTAACAATAACACTTAACCTAACACAAAGACTAAAGCTAATCCTAGACATAAACCTAATCTTAATTCTGGCGTTAACCTTAACTCTATCTCTGATCTGAACACTGACTCTCCCTTTAACACTAAATCTATCTCTAAACCTGACCCTAAATGCAAACCTAAATCTAACACTACACCTAGCTATAACCCTAAACCTAAAACTAGCCCTAATAATAACCCTAGCTCTTACATTACCTATAGCCTTAACCTTACGCCTTAACCTAACACAAAATATAGAGCGAATCCTAGGTCTAAACCTAGCACTAAGTGTAACCCTAGCCCTAGCCCTAACCCTAATCCAACCCTAGCCTTAGTCCTAATCCTAGCTCAAAGCCTAATCTTTACCCTAAATATAAACTTAGACATATCCCTAACTCTGAAGCTAACTCTATCACTAATTCTAACCTTAACCCTAGCCCTAACCTAGCTCTGAACCTACCATTACACTAACCCTAACACTAACCCCATTAATAGTCCTTACCGTAGCCCTCACTCTAGCTCTAAATTTATCCCAAACCCTAATGCTAACCCTGACCCTTATTCTGAACATAACGCTAACCCAAGGTCTAAACCTGACCCTAAATCTAGAGCAAACCTTAATACTAACTCTAGACCTAAACCTAATTCTAAATCTAGCCTTAATTCTAGCCCTAGACCTAAACATAAACATAGCCTTAACCCTAACCCTAAAAGTAAATCTAACCCTAACCCTACACCTAAATCTATATATAACTGTATCCATTAACCTAACCCTAATCCTAACCCTAATGATAACCCTAGCCATAACCCTAACCCTAAACCTAAACCTACCATAACCCTATCCCTAGACCTAATGCTGAACCTAACCCTTGACCTAGCCCTAGCCTTAACTCTAGCTCAAACCCTCACCCTTACCTAAACATAACCCTAGCCCAAACCCTAACCCAAATACCTCATCCTAGCCCTAAACCTAGCCTTGATCCTAACCTGTACCCTAACTTAGCCCTATCCCTAATTTTATCCCTCACCCTAGTTCTGAACCAAGGTATAACCCCATACCTTCCCTAAACCTAACCCTAACCCTAGCCCTAGACCTAAACACACAACTAACCCTAGACCTGATCCTAGCCCTAATTTAGCCCTAACCTAAACCTAACCCTAACACTAGCACTAAGACTAACTCCAACTCTCACCCTAGCCCTATTCCTAGTTGTAACCCTATCCCTTACCATAACCCTAAAACTTGCCCTAACCATAGACCTAACCCTAGCCCTAGCTCTAACCTAAGATCTAACCATAACTCTAAATCTAACCCTAAACCTAACCATAAAATTCACACTAACATTTGCCCTAACACTAACGCTAATCTAAAACTAGCCCTAACATAGTTCTAGCCCTAAAACAAAACCAAACCAGAGCCCTAACCCTAAACTTTAACCTAAAGAAAAACTTTACTCAACACCTAGCCCTAACCATAGCCCTAATTCCAGTCCTATCCTAACCCTAAAATTAACCTTGACCATGACTCTGACCCTGTAACTAACCCTACCTTCTAACATCACCTTAATAATAAACCTAACCCTAAAACTAGACATAGCCTTAAACCTAAGCTAAAAGGAGCCCTAATCATAACCCTAGTTCTTACATTAGCTGTATCCGTAACACTAGCCCTAACCTAACCCAAAGCATAGCCCTAATCTGAGCCCTACACCTCGTTTTAACCCTAATCCTAACTCTGGCCCTAGCCCTAAACATTACCCTAAACCTAACCCTAACCCCAAAACTTGCCGTAACCCAAAACCTAACCCTAGCCTTAATCCTAAGCATAAACTTAGACCTAAATCTAGCTCTAACCCTATCCATTACCCTAATCATAACCCTAACCCTAATCCTAACTCTAGGATAACCCTAACCCTAACCCTAAATTTATAGGGTTACACTAACCCTAACCTGAACCTAAACCTAACCTGAACCCTAAACCTAACCATATCCATTACCCTAAACTTAGCCCTAACCCAAATGCTAACCCAACCTAACCCTTAAACTTAACCTAACTTAAACTATACCTGTTACCCTGAATCTAATAATAACCCTATCTCTAAAACTGACCCTAACCCTCAACCTAACATTTACACTGAAACTAGCCATAAACCTTACCCTAAATCTAACCCTAAACATAAACCTAGACCTGACATTAGCCATAGCCTTAATCCTAGGCCTAACCCTAACACAAAACCGAGCACTAATCCTAGCACTTAACATGCCTTAATCCTAACCCTAACCCTAACCCTAGCCCTAAAATTAGGCCTAGCCCTAACACTAATCCTAGTGCTAATCCTAGTACTAATTTTGACCTAACCCTAACCATAGCCCTATGACTAACTCTAACTCTCACTGTAGTCCTTTCCCTAGATTTAAACCTATCACTTAAAATCACCCAAACCCTAGCCCTAAACTTAGCCCCAACCCTAGCCCTAACTTTTGCCCTAGCCCTAAACCTAAATCTAATCCTAAATCTAAATCTAATCCTAACTCTAAGCCTAAACCTCACCCTAACCCTAGCCATATGTCTAATGCTAATTGGAAAACTAGTCCTCACATTAGCCCTAGCACTCAAATAAAACTGAGTCAAAGGCTTAACCCTAAACCTTACCCTAAATCAAACCCTAACCCTATACCTAGCCCTAAATCTAGCACTAATTTGAGTCCTAATCCTAACTCTAGAACTTATGCAGACCCTGACTAGGACCCTAAAACTAACCCTAGTTCTAAACATCACCCTAGCGCTAAACATAACCCTAACCCTAACCCTAACCCTAAAAATAACCTAATTGGAACTCTAGTTCTTAAATTAGCCATGGCCCTGCCCTAACAGAAAACCTAGCCCTAACTAAACATAGCTTTAAACATAAC